>NW_006408619.1:6862811-6867701 GCF_000296735.1 Chrysochloris asiatica
GTTCTTGATATCATTCCACAATTCTTCTGATCATTTGTCATTAGCAACTAATTCCTGAAATACGTTCTTGAGATAATCTCTATGTTTCAATGGTATATGTTTAAGGTCATATTTTGGTTTTCATGGATTTGTTTTAATTTTCTTAAGCTTCAATCTGAACTTACATATGAGCAATTTATGATCTGTCTGATTGGTCTTGTTTTGGAGATTTTGCATAGTCTCTTCCCAAAATACAGGCAATTTAATATCTGTATATTTCACTTGGTGAATTCCATGTGTATAGCTGTATTTTACGTCATTTGGAAAAGGTATTTGCATAGAAGAACTCTTCGGTCTTGCCAAATTATGTCATGTTATCTTCAGCATCATTTCTATCACTAAGGCCATATTTTCCAACTACTGATCCTTCTTCTTTATTTCCAACCTTTGCATTCCAATCACCAGTCATTATCAATACATCTTAATTGCATTTTTTATCTATTTCAGAAGTTGTTAGAATTCTTCAATTTTATCATCACTGGCTTTAATGGTTGGTGCATAAATTTGAATAATAGTTGTAGGCATATGGATATTATCCTGTCTTAAACAGTGTTGTACTTCAAGATAGATCTTGAAATGTTCTTTCTGATGATGAATACAATGCCTTGCTTTTACAATTTGTCATTCCTGGCATAGTAAGCCATGTGATTGTCAGACTCAAAATGGCCAACACCAATCCATTTCAGCTCACCAATGCCTAGGATATCAAAGTTTATGCATTCTACTTCGTCTTGGACAGCTTCCAATTTTCCTAGATTCATACTTTGTACATTCCATGTTCCTATTATTAATGGATGTTTACAGCTATTTCTCCTCATTTTGAGTTGTGCTTCACTTATAAATAAAGTCCTGAATTTCCATTTGTGTCATCCAAGTAGATTTCACTTTGTGGAGGCAGCTCTTCCCAGTTCATATTTTGAGTGTCTTCCAACTTTAGGGGCTCATTTTCAGGCAGTATATCTGACACTATTCTGATGCTATTCAACATGTTTCAATATTCAATATTCTGGGACTATCTCCAGTGTTCCAATGTTATTCATAAGGTTTTCAGTTTCTAAATATTCAGAAGTAGTCTGCCTTTCCTTCTTCTTAGTCTATCTTAGTTTGGAAGTTCAGCTAAAACCTGTCTACCTTGGGGGACCTTACTGGTATTTAAAATACCCATGACAAAACTTCCAGAATCACAGCAAAATGCAAGCCACCACAGCACAGAACAAACTGACAGACAAATGGATAGGTTATTACTTTGGCACCAGACAAATATCCATTTCCTCATCAGCTTTTCCCTGCTGGTTTAATATCTATTGATAGTTCTTATCTCATGGACAACATTTAAACCATCTAGCTAGGAAGAGGGTGTAATTCATTTTTGGTCATTGGGGAAGCTCCTCAGGTATAGGGGTCATATCTTGTCTACCTTTGACTTTCTCCAGGCTCAAACATGTACTCATTAATTTTTGAAATTTATTGGGGTTTTTTTGTTTTTTCTTTAAATGATTTGAAACTCTTTGCTACTTAAATACAAAGGTTAATGTGGTGGATACATGGGAATTCATGGAAAAAAAACATTAACCAAAAGCCAAATTTGAAGAAAATTAATATGCTACAGAAGGCTATCTCTCCAAAATGTAAACATATAACAAAGATATATAATGAGAAAACACACACACACACACACACACACACACTTGTACTTATAGATTGACAGTTTCAGATTTTCCTCTGATAATCTCCTTGTTCCCCATTTCCTTTGGCTTAACCTGAGCCCTTTCTTGCCCATTTTAAAATTGCTGATGGAATTGTTTCCAGGCCTTGTGGAGCCAATGGTTTCCAATTTCTTTGCAAGAAAGCTTACAAGTAATATTATACATACCATTATTTATCCTGAGAGCTGACTTTTGGTAGAACAGAGGACAGAAAGAAACTATCTCTTCACCAATAAGTTGCCTCTCACTGAAGTAAAAACTGAAAGCAAAGTCTCTAGGCAGTCCATTGAAAAACCAAATCATTAGAAGACTTGAATAAATCACAGAAGAAATTTTTAAATGATTATTATATGGTTTATTCTCAACTGCTCAAGTAAAGGTTTAGCTTAAGCCCAGCAGCTCCACGGAAGACAAAACCTGGTGATTGGATTTCATTAAGATTGCAGCCAAGAAAACTGTACGGAGCAGTTTTACATGCACCCAACAACTCTGCAACAGATGTGGCCGTGATTTGAAATGGGCTCCGTGGCAACTAACAACAAAAGCATTATACACTGGAAGAAAAAGAACTTTCTAATTCTACCAGACTAAACGCATTTTGCAAGCAGAGATTGTCCAACTCATCTTTCCAGTTCCCATTACCCATGCTGGGTACATACCACTGAGTAGTGTTGGAATACCTCCATTGATTGAGTTAGTAAGTAATTCTCAATTATCCATTCAATGCAAATTGGAACAACAAAATACCATTTTCAACTCTCAGATTATAAAATATTTTAAAGATTTGGTGACATTAAATGTAATAAAGCAGTTTCAAAAGAGCATATACAGAGTCTGTATTTCTTAACAGAAAGAAATCTTCCAAAATGTTAATAGTACTATCTCTGGGAGGTAAGATATATAGGTAACATTTTCTTATCCTATGTATATTTCAGTATTTTCTAACTTAGTTTGGCACAAACATGTTCATTACAAACAGTATTTTAAAACAAAATGTTTCCTTGACTTGTTTCCTCATAGAGGACACCTCATGCTTGGAACTGGAGATCCTGGGCAAGTAGTGACTATTTTGATGGTTCCAGGCAGATGCATTTAGAGCTAAATGCTGGAATGACCTTCATGTAGTAAGCATAAATATGTGTGAGTATGTGTGTTCCCTTTTCTTTTTCATTCCTTTCTTCCCCAGCAGGTGTGTTTGAATAGCAGCCCATTACTGCTCACTTGGTACTATAAATATTTATAAGCACACTCCAAGGAAGCTATTGTATCATAAACTGGCCCCTAGCATGGCAGGCCGCTGTTTTTCAGTGGAGATGTGAGACAGCCCTGGGGTGTGAGCATCTTACCAGCATTAAGCACTGTAGTCTGTGAAACATGAAGGTCTAGGCAGAAGTTCATGAAAATCTGTTAAGTCAGACTTTGGAGAGGTGGGTCTGGCTGTTGCAGAGTAGGTTGGAGTCTTGAAGGAAATGCTAGGTTACGTTTGAGAGGGGGACTCATAGTGCTTTAGTTTATAGAAAGTTTTTTAAAGCTCAATTAGCTAATGTATTCCTGTGTCACACAGTGTGAAATTCATTCCCATTTGTAGTTGTAAGGGTGTGTGTGTGAGAGAGAGAGAGAGAGATAAATTGAGGACATTAGTATTACAAAGACCAGTCAAGGCTGCTGACCAATGAGTATGTACTGGAGCCATAAGAGTATCCTGCCTCTTCTTATGTGGAAAGAAGTTAGCATGCTGGTCCTGGAGACCTCAGCAATGAGTCCTTTACACTGGGACTTGTTGCCCTGGAAACCTAATAAAGGTTAAGCACAGTACATTTGGCCAGCCCAAGTTAACAATCAATGGTAGACATCCTCAACTTCAAGAAAGTGTACCTATTATTATGCCAGAATGACTTTTAGCTGCTATGCAATGAACTGTTTAACCAAGCTGAAGACAGATTCTCAGTATCATGTAGTGGCAAGAATTCTGAATTTAGATTCAGAAAACTTAACCAGCTTCAAACCCTAATTCTGTTATCTTTGGTACTTGGTCCATCAATCATCTATCACTTTGCTCTACTGTGGTAACTTGTATATTGCTGTGATGCTGAAAGCTATGTCACCGGTGGTTCAATACTAGCAGGGTCACCACCCATGGTGAACAGGTTTGAGCAGAGCTTTCAGAATAACATGGACTAGACAGAAAGATCTGGTGAGCTACTTCTAAAATTTAGTCAATGAAATGCTATGGATCACCACAGAAAATCATGCAACTTGCTTGCTTTGGACATGTCATCAGGAGGCATCAATTACTGGAAGAGGACATCATGTTTGATGACATAGAATATGAGAAAAGACTATGGAAGACCCTCAGTGAGATGGAGTGGCACAGTGGCCACAACAATGGACTAGAACCTTCTAGTAAATATGAGGCTAATGGAGGGTTCGACAACATTCCATTCTGTTGTATGTAAAATCATTAAGAATCAAAGTCTTCAACTAATTAGCACCTAACAATAACTACAAATGGTACTTTAGACATGTCACTTAAACAGAGAGTCACAATTATCATTTGTAAAATGCACTAACTACATTAAATTTGTGCAAACATGCAAAATGTTTTCCACTGTGCTGTTGTTGGTAGGTGCCATCGAGTCAGTATGGGTTCATAGCAATTCTATGCACAACAGAATGAAATACTGCCTGTTCCTATGCCAACCTGATAATCATTGCTATGCTTGAGTCCATTGCTGTTGTCATTATGCCAATCCATCTTATTGGGGTCTTCCTCTTTCTGAAACCCACAACTTTGCCATGCATGACATCGTTTTCCAGAGCAGCTGGTAGTTTCGAACTGCTGACCTTGTGATTCACAGCCTGATTAGTAACCACTACGCTACCAGAGAAACCCTATGCACAACTGAAAAAAATACTGAGCCAACCTCACTACTGTTGCCACACTTGAGCCCATTGATGCTGGCACTTTGCAAATCCATCTTGCTGGGGGTCTTCCTCTTTTTCTCTTACCCTCCACCTTACCAAACATGATATCCTTCTCCAGCAACTGGTCCTTCATGACGGTATGTCTGAAGTATAAAGGAAGAAGGTTGGCCATCCTGGCCTCCAGGGAGCACTCTGACTGCACTTCTTCCAACACAGATCT
>NW_006408619.1:6868337-6869984 GCF_000296735.1 Chrysochloris asiatica
TGTGGCAGCGGTGGTGGGGTTGGCCCAGTATCGGACATTGTTTCGTTCTGCTGTGCATGGGGTCGCTATGAGTTGGTTCCGACTTGAAGGCACCTGACAACAATAATAAAAAATAGACCATATTCAAATTTCCCACTTCTCTTCAAAATGTTTTACATAGATTTAGAGTTTTAAATTGGACTCTAGTCAAAAAGCCTAGATTATATTTTATCATATAGTCTGATAAATCTCTTTAATCTAGAATAGTTACTTCCCCCATTTTTTCATGTCATTGCCTTATTGAAGATGCCAGGCAACACATATATTATATATAAATACATTTTCGGTATTCTTAAGAACCAGGAAATCATTACGGGAGAATATAATCAGAATTATATTCTGATTCAGTACATCTGGGTTAGAAACGTAAATTCTTAGCAAGGGTTTTAAACAGAATGAACCAAGTCTGAGTCAAAATTTGGGTTAATATCTTGTTTGGTTTTCCAACTCTTTGTGATGCGAATTTAATCAGAGGGTGACAGGTAGACAGTTCCCTGGTAAAGCTGCATGCTTTTTTGAACAGCAAAATCCACGAGCTGTTGTTACTTTGTTGTTGTTCTTCTTAGGTGCCATCTAGTAGGTACCCTCTCATAGTGACCTTATGCAAAATCGGAAGAAACACAGCCTGGTCCCGCGAACCTCACTATCATTGCTATCCTTAAACTCATTGCTGCTGCCACAGTGTCTTCTTCTTTTTCACAGACCTTCCACTTTACCAAGCATGATGTCTTTCTCCAGAGACTATAGACGCTCTTGATAATATGTCCGAAGGATGAGAGATGAAGTCTCACCATCCTGGCCAGGATTGGACTTCTTCTTTCAGGATAATTGTCTCTTGATCATATGCTACCTCTTAAAATGGTTGATCACCAACCACTTCTCTTTGGTACAGTGACTGTGTATTTCTTCTATCTTCTTCTTCCTTTTTTTTTTTTTTAACTTTGCTTTTTGAAGTGCTATATGATCTATGGAAACAAAGAAAATATTTTATGTGTCTTTCTCTGATAAGTGGATATCATCTTGAAAAATTCCACTCAAATTAATACTAAGTTCTAAATGGATATTTTTGTTTTATCACTAGGCATGGAAGAGGAGATGGTTTGTGTTACACAGTGGCTGTTTAACTGTAGATCCTGTTGTGTTGGAATATTACAAAAATGATCATGCCAAGAAGCCTGTTTGTATTATTGATTTAAATTTATGTCAGCAAGTCGATGTTAGATTGACATTTAACAAAAAGAGTTTGAAAACAGCTACATTTTTTATATCAACACTATTGACTGGATTTTTTACCTAGTAGCAGGCAGTGAGGAGGAGATGAATAAGTGGGTTCGTTGAATTTGAGACATCTGTGGGTTCAATCCTACAGAAGAAGGTAAATTTGATTTTCTCATTCAACCTGAGTACATCTATAATTGTTAAAATTTTAGAACTGTCATAAATTCTTTTGTTATTTCAGCCACATGATGTTTTGTTGTTTTTTCACAATAGTAAATTTTGGTGAAAAGCACAGTGAAACCTTTTAAAATCTATTCAAAAATAACCTTTTTTATAAGTTTTAAGAGTATTTATTGTGTTCCATTATCTTTATTTTTTTAAGTTTTTATT
>NW_006408619.1:6879794-6888377 GCF_000296735.1 Chrysochloris asiatica
CTTGCAGTTAAAACCGACTTTGTAGTCCAGAGCATTAACCACCGTGCCACACCAGGGCTTAGTTATAGAGACTGTCATTTAAAAAAAAAAAAAAAAAGGATGCTGAAAATGTTTTTAATTGCTCTGAAGATTTTCACTAGCTGTTGTAGATGTTGTTAGGTGTCATCGAGTCCTGACCCATAATGACCCTGAGCACAAAAGAAGGAACATTTGAGCCCATTGCTGCTGCCACTGTGCCAATCCATCTTGTTACGGATCTTCCTCTTTCACTCTGACTCTCCACTTTACCAAACATGATCTCCTTCCCCTGTAACTGGTCCCTACTGGCAATGTGTACGAAGTATGAGAGACAAAATCTGGCCATCCTGGCTTCAAAGAAGCACTCTGGTCGTCCTTTCATGAGTAGTCCCCGTCATTGGCCTCTGCTGACATATAGCGATATGTGCGGAGTGCTTTTTCACTACCCTGTTTGGCTTGACACTACCATGCATTTTATATTTATTGTTTCCTCTTCTGTAACTACCAAACTGACAGCTGTCACTTTTTTTTTGTTGTCAATCTTTCTGCCTCCTATTCTTTGTTATGGTTCTAATCTGTTCAGTGGCCACATATTGTTAAGCAAATATCAAGATACAAGATCAAACATATTATATGTTTCTTGAGTCTGGGTTGTAGTGTGTGTATGTGTCTGCATGTGCATGTATGTGTGTGTGTGCATGCATATGAAGAAAAACTGGGGACCTCTCTCTGGATGCCTGAATATTAAACTGTCTGGGACATATTGCTTGAAACAGTCCTGTCCTTGGGAAATCCATGCATCCGGTTGTCATGACAGCTAAATTGACAATCACTAAGGCCTTGCTGAAGTGCCAGGTGGAAAAGGCAAATAAAATAGCAGTGAATGCAGGTGGATTAAACATGTGGCAGTACAAGGATCCCCCTCCAAAGGGCATTGCATTTATTTTCTTCTTCCAAGCATTGCAGAGTGTGCACTTGTCTGCACAGTTTCGCTTTCCAATTCTTGCTAATGACTTATCAAAAGAATCTTAGTTTTGGGTCTGTATTCCAGGGCACCAAGTAAGGAATTGAAAAAAATTCCTAAAGCTCATTAAAATTGGTGTCATACTGAACTTAGAATGGTAAGAGCTAGTCAGCTGGATGACTCTGGGCAAGTCACAGCCCTTTGCTGAGGGACATGTCCTCATTTGGAAGAAAAGGATTCACCTGACTTTTGAAGTTGCTTTGACTTCTGTGTCTGAGCTGTATGTTTTGCAAAGAAAGATGCTTGAGCCTTCAAAACCAGAATTTGGTGAACACTGTCTGCATTTGGGATATCAATGTTGTTGTTAAGTGCAATTGAGTCAATTCCAATCCATGGTGACCCAGTATAGGGTTTCTGAGGAGTGGCTGGTGACCTTGAACCACTGACCTTGCAGCTCAAACTGACCTTGCAGATATCAATAAGAAATGTTAAATCGTCAAAAGTATATTTGCTCTCAGGAGAGAAGGTGACTTTGAATATAATCATGCTCTATTGTGTAATACATTTTATGCTATGGTGTTAGATGTCGCTGAGTTGGCTCCAACTCACAGTGACCTGAGGTGTAAATAGCAGAAGGAAGCATCTGTTACATGAATGGAACCACCTTGTGCCATCTTCATGGTCATTGATGTGCTAGAACTCATTACTACAAATGTTGTGTGTTGTCTTCCAACCCAGGGGGCTCATTCTCCAGCACTTTATCCAACAATATTTTCTTCTGATTTATGGGGTTATAATTGGCTAATTTTCAAAAGTAGATCACCATGTCTTTCTTGCTAATCTGTCTTTGTTTCTCCAGCAGGAGTAAATCTGCTGATATTTGATATGCCAGTGGCATAGCTTCTAACATCATAGCAATATGCAAGCCACCACAGTACAACAAAGTGGCATAGGGTAGTGTTTTCTAGGAATAGCTAAGGTTAATAGTTAAGTCATTTAACAACTGCTATGGAGTCCTAGTAGCGTAGTGGTTACGAATCGGGCTGCGAACCATAAGGTCAGCAGTTCGAAACTACCAGCGGTTCCGCGGGAGAAAGATGAGGCGTTCTGCTCCCGTAAAGATTAACAGCCTCGGAAACCCTGTGCAGGGTCGCTATGAGTCGGAACCGACTCCACGGCAAATAACAACAACAACAATGGAGTACTGGTGTGGCGCTGTGGGTTAATGTGCCAGACTGCAAAGCCACCAATGCAAGGTTGGTGGTTCAAGCTCACCAGCTACTCCTCGGAAACCCTATACAGGGTCGCTATGGATCAGAACCGACTTGACAGCACTTGACAACAACAACAACAATGGTTACTCACACAGTTGTCAGATTGTCATACTGTAGTGCCTTGCTTGTTGCTGTGCAGATAGAAAGTATGCAACCAGTGTTTCAAATATCAGGAGGGTCAGCCATGGTAGACAGGTTTCAGCTGAACTTCTAGAGTAAGAACCAACTGCTTCATGCCATTGATCCAGTTCTGAATGACTGCTTCCCTCAGTACGATAGTCTCTTGATCACATGCTACCTCTTGAAATGGTTGAGCATCAATCCTTTCATTTTGGTACAGTCACTCTGTATTCCTTCCATCTTTTTTTGATGCTTTCTACATAATTCAATATTTGGTAAGATAATCCTTCAATATTGATATGTCAAGGCTTGAATTTTTCCCTCAGTTCTTTCAGCATGAGAAATTCTGAGCATTTCCTTCCTTTTGGTTTTCTAGCTCCAGAACTTTGCACATTTCACTATAAAGCTTTACTTTCTCTTCTCATGTTCCCCTTAGAAATGTTCCGTTCAGCTCATTTTCCTCCTTACTTCTTTCATATGCTTAATATATCTGCTGGAAAGCAAGTTTCAAAATCTCTTCTGATATACATTTTGGTCTTTCTTGTCTTCCTAATGACCTTTTGTTTTCTTCCTATATTATGTCTTGATGTCATCCCATAACTTTTCAGGTGTTTGGTCATTAGTGTCTAATGCATCAAATCTATTTTTGAGATGATGTGTAATTTTAGGTGGATTATGTTTAAGGTCATAATATGAGTATCATAAACTTGTTTAAATTGTCTTCAGCTCCAGCCTGAACTTTCATATGAGCAGTTTGTTGGTCTGTTACACGGTCAGCCCTAGCCTAGTTTTGGCTAATGATTTGGAGCTTTTCCAATCTCTTCTCACAGACATAGTCAATTTTATTTCTGCATATGCCATCTCGTGAAGTCCTTGTGTAGAATCATCTTTTGTCTTTTTAAAAAATGGTACTTGAAATGAAGACGTTATTGGTCTTGCAAAATTCTATCATGTGATATCCAGCATCATTTCTATCACCAAGTCCACATTTTCCAGATACTGATCTTTCCTTTTTGTTTCCAACCTTTTCATTCCATTCACCAGTAATTATCAATACATCTTGATTGCATGTTTGATCAATTGGTAGAATTCTTCAATTTCATCATCACTGGCTTTAGTGCTTGGTGCCTAAATTTGAATAATAGTGGTTTTAACTGATATTGTTATTGTTGTTGTTAAGTGCCATTCAATCAGTTCCAACTCATAGTGACCCTGTATAGGGTTTCCAAGAAGTGGCTGCTGAGTTTGAACCACCAACCTTGTGGTTCAAAGCGACCTTATGGTTGAATGTTTATTCTATAGTGCCATATCAGGACTCCCAATCTTTGTTGTAGCTGTATGGATATTTTCCTATCACAGATAGTATTATACTTCAAGACAGGTCTAGGAAAGATCTTTTTGATGATGAATATGAAACCATTCTGCCTCAGTTTGTCATTCTTAGTATAGTAAACCATAGGATGGTCAGATTAAAAATGGCCAATACCAGTCCATTTCAGTTCACTAATGCATAGACTATTAATCTGTATGTGTTCCATTCATTTTCCAGTTTTCCAAGACTCATACTTCATACATTCCATGTTCTGATTATTAACATATAATTTACAGCTATTTCTCTTCATTTTGAGTTGTGCTCGATCATCAAATGTAAGTCCTGAAAGCTTTACTCCATTCATGTCATCATGGTCAACTCTACCGTGCAAGTGAAACTGGACAATGAATAAGGAAAATGGAGATGAACCGATGTATTTGATTGGTGGTGTTGTGAAAGAATATTCAAATTACCCTGGACTGCCAGAGAAACAAAAAAATGTGTCTTGGAAAAAGTACAACAAAAATACTCCATGTGGTTGTTGTTAAGTGCTATTGAGTTGGTTCCAACTCATAGCAAGCCTGTACAGGGCTTCCAAGGAGTGGTTGGTGATTTTCGACTGCTGACCATGTGGTTCAAACTGACCTTGCTATCCAGTGCATTGTCCTGTAGTACCATACCAGGACTCCCGAATACTTTGCTGTTGTTATGTGCCGTGGAGTTGGTTCTGACCCATAGCAACCCTGTACAGGGTTTCCAAGGCTATAAATCATTATGGGAGCAGAAAGCCTCATCTTTCTCCCATGGAACAGCTGGTAGTTTCGAACTGCTGACCCTGAGGTTCACAGACCGATTCATAACCACTATGCTACCAGAGCTCCTCAAAATACTTCTTAGACATGAGGAAAGCAAGAGTTCATCTCCTGCACTTTGTACATATTATATATAGGGGCCATGCCCTGTAAAAGATCTTCTTGCTTGGGAAAGTAGAGGGTCATTAAAAATAGGAAGAGCTCATCCAAAAGTAGATGGATTGACAGAGTGGCTGCAATAATAGGAAACAATATAACAAAGATTGTGATAGTGACCCAGGATCAGGTAGAGTTTCATTTTGTTGTGAACAAGGTCTCCGAGTGAAAACTAACTCCACAGTGCCTCATAACAACAACATTGGCTACTGATATGTTTCTGTTAGACTTTAGATATTTAAACAATAGTTGTTGTTAAGTGCCATCAAGTTGATTCTGACCCACAGTGACCCTATATAAGGTTTCCATGGAGCAGCTAATGAGCTTGAACCACCAACCTTGAAATTCAAATGACTTTACAGTCCAGCAGGTTAACCCACAGCACCACAACAGGACTCCCATTTTAATAACCAGTGTGGTCAATTCAGTAGAGTATCCATCAGACATAACTTTCTTGAAACAAGTATATTTCATTACTTTGCCTGGATTTTTCCCATAAAAGTCAAGAACAAATGGCTGTTGTATAAATGAATGATTGTGTGAGTGTTAAACTCAAACATGCTACAGATAGTCAATGGCTGTCATAGTTTAGGTTTCTAAGAAACATGATTGTGTAGAAAGAAATGGAGAAGGCCAAAGAATATCACATTTTCTGAGCAAGATAAGAAAGGATTCAGTTAAGGAAATAGAGAAGGAATGATTAGAGTGTTTGAAGAGAAAACAGAAAGGACAATGTCTTGGTTAACCCAGGGGAGAAAAATATTTCACAAAGAATTTGGCAATCTACAACGTCAAATTCTGCAGAGGGAAATACATCCTGTTGTTTTTGGCCTGTTGGTCAGTTTCTTGTTTTCTTTGTTCTGCTTAAAGGATGAAGACAAAAAGAGAGGTCATGGAAAATATCATTCCACCACAGTCACTTCTTGAGTAATTGATGCAGAGGTCCAAAGGGGAAGGCAGGCATAGCCACAACATGAGAACATATTTGGGGACTTCATCAACCCATACATGCTGAGAAAGAGAGCTTTGTCTCTGCCATTTACCTTATGCCACATTTCTATTCAGCCCTTCTGATTCTAGATATCTGCCAGATGCTTTGCCAGGCGTTCTAACTGTGGACATGGTGATTTAGATCCTAGGAATCATAGCCTCTAAGGCCAAAACATTTTTGTTACGTTCTTAGGGCAAATTCATTTTAATTAGCTAGGGTGGAGCATGTGATATTGCTTACAAAGCCATCTTTTGTTGTTGTTGTTATTGTTGGTGTTAGGTGCTATCGAGTCAGTTCCAACTCATAATGACCGTACACACAACAGAACAAAATACTTCCCGGTTTTGAGCCATACTCATACAGGTTAAGTTTACGCCCATTGCTGCTGCCACTGTACCAATCCACCTCACCGGGGGTCCTCCTCTTTTTTGCTGACTCTCCACTTTACCAAGTATGATGTCCTTCTCTAGGGACTGGTCCCTCCTGATAACATGTCTGAAGTGTGATAGACAAAATCTCACCATCCTGGCTTTTAAGCGGCAGTCTGATTGCACTTCTTCCAACATATTTGCTTTCCTTGCAGTCTGTGGTACTTTTAATATTCTTCTGCAGCACAGCAATTCAAATGCATCGCTTCCTCTTTGGTCTGCCTTATTCACTGTCCAATGTTTACATGCATAAGAGGCAAGTGAAAATAACATGGCTTGGGTGAGTTGTGCCTTAAACCTCAAATCTTTGTTCTTAAACTCTCTTTAAGCCATATAATATTAAACTGATGGGCGCTGACTCTTGTTAAATTTTCTGTTTTATAACAACAACAAAAAGGAGAAATCATGCCAAATCCACAGACGAGTGACCCAGTCAAAGTCAAATTAATTAATTTTTATCCAGGATATAAGGCAAGTTAATGGTGATTCTTTCTCCTTGGGCCACCCCTGAGTCCCTTACCATTTATTAGCACCTGGACCAAGAAGCAGTTGTTCAAACAGAGCATAGGAACACTGAATGCTTTAATATTAAAAAACATGTGTGGCAAGGTTGTATTCTTTCACCATACTTATTCAACCTGTATACTGAGCAAATAATCCGAGAAGCTGGGTTATATGAAGAAAAATGTGGCATCAGAATTTGGGGAAGACTTATTAACAACCTGCGATATGCAGATGATACAACCTTGCTTGCTGAAAGTGAAGAGGACTTAAAACATTTACTGATGAAGATCCAAGAGTCTGTATAGGTTTTCTAAGGAACAGCTAGTGGGTGTTTCATGACTTGGAGTTGGTTCCTACTCACAGTGACCTGTACAGGGTTTTTGAGACTGCAAAGCTTTACGGGAGCAGAAAGACTTCTCTTTCTCCCACAGAACTACTGGTAGATTAGAACTACTGTCCTTGTGGTTAGTAGCCCAGCTCATAATCCACTATGCAACTAGGAGACATTTATTCACAGAATTTTGAATAGTGGCATGTGCTCCCTTCTCCATCCTTGAGATCCTGGCCATGATTGTGGAGGACCTTCTCAGAAGCTTTTAGACCAAGTTTTATTTTCTTCTTCTGAGATCTTAGCATCATCCCTTATCATTACATAGATACCCTCTGGAGTGGGTCATGTTGGTGTTGCAGTTATATAAAGGAGTATTTATAGTATTGTCCAGTTATAGATACAACCTCAGGTAACTTATTCCAGGATTTTTCCCAGAAGGAGAAACTTGGTCCAAAGAAGTATCTGCAGGTAACACAGGCTGAATAATTTCGGTCACTGTCACATGCTGTACTCAGCCTCACAGACCTCCACACCTAGAAGAAAGTTCTATCTGATACCCAGGTTGGGTAGCGGACTTTTGCCACCAGCAATATATGTATATAATAAAATACACATCATGTGAATCAAGTAAGAACTACAACTCCTTCAGTTTTCCAGAGCTGGCAAATGTATTTATTAATTAAAAATATTTATTGAGTCCCTATTATGTAGTAGGCACGGATGAATCCATAGAAAGCAATCCAGACACTCTCCTTATCTTCTTGGAGCTTACCATCTGGTAGGAAAGGCAACCCAAATGATCATTTAATAAGTGTTATCTAAAAGAAAGGCAAAGAGACTTCCACTTGTGGGGAAAAGGAGATGTGCTTTTCCGCATCTTGATTTCTAAATACAAACAAAAGCCCTCAGTTTATATGAGACAAATGTAAGAAAATTCCTAAAGGTAAAGAGAAGAGGACAGATTAGGTAGGGGCCTCAGTATCAATGGAACAACATAGAGATAAATATATTGGGGTTTCTTTTTGCCTAATATTTTTCATTCATGGAACAGCAGTTGTCAAATAACTGATTCTACCAATCAACCATGATCAGCAATAGCAGCAAACCTGGGGAGGAAGGAGAAACTGCTTCCAGAGCTACCACATTCTATTATTTAAATATATATCTTAGCAACTAAATTATAAGACGTGCAAAGAACCAAGAAATTATGATCTATACACAAGAAATAAAGAGTCTAAGAGAAATTGTCTTTGAGGAATCTCAAACAATGAACTTACTAAATGAAGACTGTAACTCAGTTACTTAAAATATCTTCAAAGAAGTGAAAGAATGCATATTTAAAAGAACTTAAAAAAGCAAGATAATGATGTTTTATGACATAAAGATATCAAAAGGGACTATAAATTATAAAAAGGAATGAAATTCTAGAGTTGCAAAGTACAAAACTGAGATGAAAAATTATGTTGTTGTTGTTCTCAGATGTCATTGAGTCGGAACCAACTCATAGCGACCCCATGCACAGCAGAATGAAACAATGTCCGATCCTGGGCCAACCTCACTACCGCTGCCACACTTGACGTGATCAATGATGCCACCTGGCTGATCCATCTCGTTGGGGGTCTTCCTCTTTTTCTCTGACCCTCCATCTTACCCAGCATGACATCCTTCTCCAG
>NW_006408619.1:6889592-6891818 GCF_000296735.1 Chrysochloris asiatica
TGTATCATTATGTACACAATGGGAATCCCAGGAGAGGAGAGAGAAAAAGGGAACAAAGAATTTTGGGGAAAAAAGTGCTGAAAACTTTCCCAAATTGGTTTAAAACATTAATCAGGTCATCTTGGCTTTACCCTTTCATGTGTCTTTATTGATATTTGATAGTGAAGTTATGTGCATAGATATGTGGAAATTCTTTGAGTTCTGGCTTTGTGTCCCCTAAGGAACCTGGGGAAATGACCAACCAGAACTATAGTAAAATACACTTTAAACCACAAGTCTATAATAACAACTTATACATATGAATTCTTAAAGGAAAAACAGTTTTGCCTCTACATGGAATCAGAGATAAACCTTTCATATATCTCCACTGTCTCCCTCAGCAACAATAAAAAATAAATAAAAGATGTCTGCTTGTTTGTTTTCCTGTGTTATCCCACAGGGATGCCATCCGTTGGAAGTTTCAGCTGTTTTCTGGATGCATCTAATTCTATCTCCACCTTGTGTTGAATCCAGCTTTGATCTATGTTTTCTATACATATAGTTGATTGAAACTCAGTATATGATCATGGAAAATGCCAGTTCCTACATATGTGTATATTTATTCTGTGTTTTATGTCTAGGAAAATATTTTACCTCTTTTTTTTTGCATTATTTATTATCTGACTAGCATATTTAGTTATTTTATACTACGGGGTAAGATGAGGCTTTCTGCTCCTATAAAAATGCAGTCTGAGAAACCCTATACAGAATTGCTATGAGTTGGAATCAGCTTGATGGCAGTGAGTTTTTGGTGTACTCAAGGAATTTTCTAACCCTCTACATTTCTCAACTTCCTGATTTTTATTTTTATTTTTTTTGTCCCCATGATATCCTGTCTCTGAACTGTTGTTGTTGTTAGGTGTTACCAAGGTGGTTTCTTGTCATAGAGACCGATGTAGAACCAGAAAGGAACACGGCCTGGTTTTGTGCCATCTTCACAATTGTTATTATGTTTGAGCCAATTGTTGCAAACCACGGTATTGATCCAAATCACTAAGGGTCTTCCTCTTTGTTATTGATCTGCAACTTTACCAAACATGATGTTCTGTTCCAGGGACTGGTCCCTTCTGTTGACATCTTCAAAGTCTGTGAGGTGAAGTCTTACCACCTTCACTTCTCAGGAGCATTCTGACTATACTTCTTCCAAGACAGATTTGTTCATTCTTCTGGTACTCCATGGAATATTCCATATTCTTCATCAACATTGTAATGAAAAGAGTGTATCCGAGAGTCTCTGAAAGTGCAAGCTTCGCTTAAGTAAAATTAAGAGTAGTGGTAGAAGGAAAATTTAGGAATCATTGCAATTATTTAGGCCAGAAACAGTCATTTAAACGCCTATAGAGTTTAGAGTAGTGGAGAGTAGCGGATGGGTTTGAGAGAAAGAAAGGGAGACCAACAACAATATGGTAAATTGAATATGGAATTCGAACAGGGAGATGTTTAGGATAATTCTCAATGTTTAGCATAATCTCAAAATAAAGTGGTGCTCTGGAAATAAAGTGGTGCTCACCATGGAATTAGGAGATGGATAAAGACACTAAATACTGTGCACACATTTTTAAACAGAGTATGTTTCCTGTAAGGTGGCATATATGGACCTGGATTTGAGAGAAGAGGTCTGAGCTAGGAAATGGAAATCTTACATCATTCTCATACAGCTGTAGCTGAAACAAGGGATGGATGGTGTTGTCCAGGATGGATGCACTGTGAAAGAGAAGCAGACACAGGATCAAGCCCGAGTACTTCAATTTCTAATGGTCAGGCAGAGGGGAGGGGGATAAACCTCCACAAACAAAATATAGCAGCCAACAAGCTGGAACGAAATCCAGGAAAGTGTTGAGTTTCCGTTTACATCATTTCTTCTTATATCTACAGTCAGCCATACTGACCTCCCATGCTTAGCTTTTTTTTCCTCTATGTCTTCAGACATGTGATTCTTTATGTTTTATCCATTCCTCCATTCTTTTCTCCGTTCACTGTTGTTCTGGATGAAATGCTATATATACTTTAATGTCCTCCCCAAATAGCATCACTTTGATTTAGTTCTCTTCCAACCTTTGACTTAACTGCATCCCATACAGTGTTCATTGTTCTTTTCTCTGGTCCTGTTGCGTGTACCATGTTTTGTTGCAATGATCCTTCTGTCATCTGACCACAATTGTTCTTGTTGTTAGGTGCCATCAAGTC
>NW_006408619.1:6892528-6894453 GCF_000296735.1 Chrysochloris asiatica
TTTCAGCAAGCAAGGTTATATCATCTGCATAACACAGGCTGTTAATGAGTCTTCCTCCAATCCTGATGCCACATTTTACTTCATATAACCCAACTTCTCAGATGATTTGCTCAGCATACAGGTTGAATAAGTGTGGTGAAAGAATACAACCCCATCGCACACATTTCTTAATTTTAAAACATTCAGTGTTCCCATGTTCGTTTGAACAACTACCTCTTGGTCCAGGTACAGATTCCTCATGAGCACAATTAAGTTTCAGAATACTCGTACTTCACAATGTTGTTTGTTCGTAGCTTGTCATGATCCACACAATCGAAAGCCTTTGCATAGTCAATAAAGCACAGGTAAACATCTTTCTGATATTCTTAGCTTTCAGCCAAGATCTATCGGACATCAGCAATGATATCCCTCATTTCACGGCCTCTTCTGAATCCAGCTTGAACCTCTGGAAGCTCTCTGTCAATGTATGCTTGCAGCTGTTTCTGTATTACCTTCATCAAACCTTTATTTGCAAGGGATATCAAAGAGATTGTCCGATGATTTCTGCATTCCCTTGGGTCACCTCTCTTTGGAATGGGCACAAACACAGATCTCTTCCAATCAGTCGGCCAGATAGTTGTCTGACCACAATGCATTCCCCTTAATTTCAGGGTCACTGTCTTGTGTACAATTTTTCTTCTGTGCCTAGCACAGTACTTGGACCACTGTTGAATCATTTATTAAATAAAAGGCATTAAGTAGGTCTCCAGTAGGGTCCAGGAAGCATTTTAAAAGAAAGAAGCCAACCTACCAATCTACATTAAAGAGAATGAAGGTGTTGATGCACATATAATCGAGCCCATTTGGAGCTGCTCACTGGTATTTATCAGCCAATAGACACACAATTTATGCTTCTCTGTCTTCTACTTTTAGTCTTCAGTTACCTCCTCTTCCTGTATTCATTAAAGGCTCCCCTACTCAATCATATTTTGCCAAAATGAAACATTAAGAGATATTGAGTTCAGTATGGTGCACACAACATGTGATTTTTCTTTAATCCCCTGGATTACTTAAGAACTCCCTGCAAATAGCAACAATGAATAAATTGCATGAATTAAACTAAGCAACTAAGCAAATGCATAGTGTGAGGATTAATGTACCAACATCAGGGTGAATGCCCTTCGTGGGGTGGCCAGTGAAGTGAAGGGAGTAAGGAGTAGAACTGATGCTGTCTTTAATCCCAGAGAGACTGGGGGGAAGAAATCAATCAGGAATTTTTAGGAGACTACAGAGTTGATGTGGGGGGCGAGGAGAAGGTTGAGAGTGAAAGAAGCCCAACAGGGGGAAGAGGCTGGACATCAAGGAAGCCTCTTCCTGGTGTGGCTGTTTACGGTGTCCTCAGTGATGTTCAATATACGAAGCATGTCCCTGGCTCAGGTTACCTAGAAGGAGAAGATTGGGTATTGTTTCAAGATGGTTTAAGTTTTCTTTCTACTGTTAATGCTTACTATGACTGAACTAGGATAGCAAATAGCTTTACTGCTGCTGATATTTCTGACTATTGTTGTTAGGTGCCATTGAGTCAGTTCCCTGTGTGCAGCAGAAAGGCACACTGCCAGGTCCTGAGTCATGCTCACAACTGTTGTTATGTTTGAACACATTACTGCTGCCTATGTTTCAATCCATCTCATTGGGGGACTTCCTCTTGTTCACCGACCTTCCACTTTACCAAACATACTGTTCTTCTTCAAGGACTGGTCCCTCCTGATAACATGTCCAGACAAAGTCTGGCTGTTGTGGTTTCTAAGGAGCATTCTGTCTGTCCGTCTTCCAATGCAGATTTGTTTGTTCTTCTGTAGATCCATGGTACTTCTAATAGAACTTCTCCAACACCATAATTCAAATGTATCAATTCTGCTACAGTCCTCTTTATTCACTGTCCAACT
>NW_006408619.1:6895173-6901544 GCF_000296735.1 Chrysochloris asiatica
CAATGATATCAGTCAATCTATGGTCTCTGCTAAATTTCTTCCAGCTTCCTATCAATGTACTTTTGCAACTGTATTTGAATTATCTTCAGCAAAATTTTACTTACATGTGATATTAATTCTATTATTCAATGATTTCCGCATTCCATTGGGTTACTTATCTTTGGAATGGGGACACACAGATTGATTCCAATCGGTTGGCCAGATGGCTGTCTTCCAAATTTCTTGGCATAGTTGAGTGAGCATCCTCAGCACTGCATCACCAGTTTGTGGTAAATTTTCAGATTGTATTCTGTTGGTTCCTGGAATCTTGTTTCTCATCAATGCCTTCAATGCAGCTTGGTTTTTTTCCTGAAGTACTATTTGTTCTTGATCATGTGTTGTTGTTGTTGTTGTTAAGTGCCATCGAGTCGGTTCTTGATCATGTGCTACCTCTTAAAATTACATCATATACTATTGACATCTGTATTAATTATTCCTGGTTGTTGTTGTTGTTGTTAGGTGTGATCGAGTTGGTACTGACTCACAGTGACTTTATGCACAGCAGAATGAAACACTGCCTGATCCTGAGCCAACCTCACTACTGTTACCATGCTTGAGTCCACCGATGCTGCCACATGGCTAATCCATCTCGTTGGGGGTCTTCCTTGCAGGTTGTATCTTCTGCATATCACAGATTGTTAATGAGTCTTCCTTCAATCCTGATGCCACATTTTTCTTCATATAACCCAGCTTCTCAGATTAGCATTTAACTCTTCCCATAATTTGGACCCAAATTGCCTTATAATTTAATTTCCATAAATATCCCATACAGATCTTGTTTCCCTGGCAACAAATATGTCTTGCATCTTCATATTTCTGTCACATTTTTATACCTTTTGTTCCATTTGGACAAATCCCTTTCATCCTCTGTTGCTCTACCCTAATACAGCCTTTTCAATAGTTCCTTCCCTAGTCATGCCAACTAAGGCTGTCCTCTTTGTAACATACATGTACAGTGTACACATCCATCTACTAACCCACCCACCAGTGTGCCTAGTAATTCATGGTAGAGCAGAAAAAGGACACGCACTCAACCTAAGTAAACTAAGGTTCAGCTTGGCTGTATCACTAACTGGCTCTGTGAATTTGAGACACTTACTTGACTTCTGTAACTCTCAATCTCCTAATCAATTATATGCACATCATAGCATTTTAGGGAAGATTGAATGACATGTATAGAACACCTATTCCGGTTCCTCCTATCCATAAGCCAGTCACCACTCATGGTGACCTCATGCACTTCTGAGGAGAACTGCTTCATAGGGTTGTCAATGACTGTAATCATTCAGACGTGCCTGTTTCCCAAGGAGACTCTAAGTGGACTCCAATTTTTAGGTTAGCAATCAAGTGTGGTGTTGTGGGTCAATGCACCACACTGCAAAGTCATTTGAACTGCAAGATCAGAGGTTCAAGCTCACTACTTTTTCCTCAGAAACCCTATATAGGGTCGCTATGTGCCGGAACCAACTAGACGGCACTTCACTTCACAGTCAACTCCTTAGGAGCCCTGGTGTGGCACTGTGGGTTAATGAGCCAGACTGCAAAACCATTTGAACTGCAAGGTTGGAGGTTCAAGCTCACTAGTTGCTCCTCAGAAACCCCATACAGGGTGGCTATGGGTCAGAAGCGACTCGACAGCACTTAATAACAACAAGAAGTCCACTCTTTAATTATTTGCTCCATTCTGGGATTCTGTCCTGGCTCCTAATAAATGTCCATTCTTGGTCCCAGTACCTAGTATAGAACTTATTATGCAGGGCTCTGATTGGGCACGCTCCAGAAGTAATACCATGACATCCATATCTTCTCTTACAGCTCACCGCAGGAGACGGTCAGCCAAGCAATGATGAAGGAAGGAACGAACAAACACATGAGTGGATGGAAATTTCCTTAGTCTCTCAAGTTTGTCTGATCTGCTTCCTGGAAAGCAAGAATTGTGGTATTTTAAACAAAAACAAAATCAAACCCAAAATAAAGGTCATTGACCTAACAGCTATTTTTGCTATGTAAGTCCCAGTCATCCAAAATGGCTTTGTAATTCTCCTGAGGGCAAAAACTGTACTTTGTAAAGGTCACCAAGCAATCCAGACACTGTGTCTCAACTAACTTAAAACAGGTAAGACATTGGCTCTAAAACTCAGATTCTTTCAAAGGTTGACCCTTGGACTATCATTTATTTTAAAAGATTTCTGCTTCCTGAGCTCTGATTTAATTCAGGTCTTTCAGCAACTTCAGAAATCACTTGCCCTCATTTATAAATAAAAATAAAAAAGGGAGGTGACATTAGAGGAGAAAAGAGATGGTGGTTGGGGAGATTGTGACCTTGGACATTGGACAAAATAATCTCTAAAGATTCTTTCCAGCCCTGGAGTCTGAGTCACACAAAACATCAGACAAGCTCTTCAGAGTAGCTTTATAGGAGTCCTGGTGTGGCATTGTGGGTTAATGCGCTAGACTGCAAAGCCAGTTTAAGGTTGGTAGTTCAAGCTCACCAGTCGCTCCTTGGAAACCCTCTAGAGGGTCACTATGGGTCAGAACCGACTTGATGGCATTTAACAACAACATAGGAGTCCTGGTGTGGCACTTTAGGACAAACACTGGACTTCAAGGTCAGCTTGAACCACAAGGTTGGAGTTCTGACCCATCAGTCTGGTGGTGTAGTGGTTATGAATTAGGCTGCCAACCTCAAGCTTAGCAGTTCAAGACTACCAGCCATTCTGTGGGAGAAAGATAAGACTTTCTGCTCCCATAAAGATTTACAGCCTCAGAAACTCTGTACAGGGTCACTATGAGTCAGAACAGACTCCACAGCACATAACCACCACCACCACCACCACCACCAGTCACTCTGTAAAAATCCTATACGGGGTCACTAAGGGTCAGAACCGATTTGATGACACCAACTACAACAACAGTACAGGATAAAGTCAAAATGCTCCTTGGGGTTTCTGAGATTGTTCATCTCTAAGGGAGCACAGAGCTTCATCTTTCTCCCAAGAAGCACCAAATGCTTAAACAACTGCACCACCAGGGTTATAGTGTAAGCAACACTATAAACTTTGTATTCAGCCCCTCATTTCTTTCTAAGAATAAGCCACCAAACACATGTAAACTCTGTGCTGATGCCATTCTGTGCACAAGACTTAACTCCTCAAATCCCACTTCCCAAACTTCCACTGAGCTTCCCTTGCTAATTTGAAACAGGCAGAGTGGGAAGGAGTTTAATGAAGTCAAGCAAGTAGACTTGCTGCTCAAAGGCGTTGACAAGGTGCTAATTGTTGCTAAAGATTTTATCAGCTCTTAGTTAGAGGCAGCATTTAACCTAGAGCTGTGGGTGCCAGCCTGGTAGAAGAGTTTTCTCCACTTATCCCTTAGACTTTCCACAGCCTCCAAGGTCTGCAGGGGAAAGGGCTTTCTTTGAGGAAATCCAAACCACGTGAGAAAGCCCAGAAACTAGGATTAGAATGAGCCATTAATACTTTTCAGGACTCACATGATCTCAGATTCACCCCAAAGCAAATCAAAACAAAGCCCAAACCCACTGCAGAAGTGGATGCAACTTAGGACTGACTACCTTGTATGTTTCTGAGTAGTACTGAGAACAAGACGATTGTCAATGACTGGAATGTGGAAGTTGATCACCAGGCCTTTCTTCAGAGTTACCTCTGGGTGGATTTAAATGGAAAAATTTTCAATTACTATCTGAGTATAACCATTTGTACCACCCAGAGACCTCAGAGTCACCCCAGTAGCTTTTCAAAGTTGGCAGACCTACCTAGGACCCTGCGTTCCCCACCCCACCCCACCACTCCACACACATATACCAAATATAGAGACCACAACTTCAGGGTAGGGCCAAAGCATCTGTATGTTTTTAATTCTTCCCATACCATTCTGGAGTCCTGTTGTGGCGCTCTAGGATAAGCACTGGACTGGTGACCACAATATCGACAGATCAAACCCATCACCTGTTCCTCCAAAACTCTATGCAGGGTCCCTATGCTGACTGGTGGGCACTTAACAATAGCAACATGTCATTCCAATGCTGTCACTTACAATACTTTAATTTCTTATGAAGATTTGCTTGTTGATGTTAAATGGTATTGAGTCAGTTCAGACTCATAGCAACCCTGTACAGGGCTTCCAAGGAACTGCTGGTGCACTGAACCACCAACCTTTTGGTTGTCAGTCAGTGCTTATCCTACAGCACAACACCAGAACCCCTGCTGTAGGACATAAGAGGTTCATTCTTCTTCATTCCCACATCTTGTGTTACACTGGGCTGACTCCATGCTCAGATTGTCCTTTGTGGTGATACATGCGTATTTTTTTATGTTCAACTTTTATTGTGAATGTGATAAAGCTTTACAGAGCACATTAGGTTTGTATTCAATGCTTCATACATGTTTTGTTTCATGTCTTTCCTGCAGTCCCACAATGTCACATCCCTTTTCCCACTTCTTCCCTGCATTTCCTATTTCTATTCCTACTTCTTTCCTAACCCTTCTGAACTTTGTGCTTCAGTAATGTTGTCCTTTTTATCTCCAAAGGTTGATTATTCTAAGGTGTGTGTACCTCTATAGTGTTGTTGTTCCCCATGTACAACTGTCTATTGTTTGGCGAAAACTGAGGCATGGGGGTGAGTTCATTCATTCACAAACCCAAGGGGCCATATTCTCAGAGATTACTTGAAGTATAAAGGACTCCTGACCTTGAATGTTCTAACTAAAAAGTCATGGATTGACTCTGCTTGTCTGAGCTGTGCTTCTTGCATACCCTTCGCTGGTCTGACTAGTTGGCCATCTGTGTCACATAGCTACTCTTCATTGAGGATGAAAGTTTGGGTGTGAGAGCTTGGAGGGGGCTTTCTCCAAAATAGTGTAGCCCAATGGAGGCTGGCTTAATTGTCAAAACCAGCCTTATTACATATGTTGTTGTTGTTAAGGGCCGTCGAGCCAGTTCCGACACATAGCGACCCTGTACAGGGTTTCCGAGGCTGTAAATCTTTAAGGGAGCAGAACGCCTCATCTTTCTCCCACGGAGTGGCTGGTAGTTTCGAACTGCTGGCCTTAAGGTTCGAAGCCTGATTTGTAACCACTATATATATATGACGGTGAGAGATGAGAGAGATACATGGTAAGGCAGTGGGCAAAGTACTGAATACTAAACAAAAGCTGAGCAATTCAACCCTGGCAGCCACACCATGGGAAAAAGACATGGCAGTTTATTTCCATAAAAATCTCAGCATTGGAAAACCCATGGGGCAGTTTTACTATGTACAATAGGGTCATTATTAGTGGGAATTGACTCCTTGGATCAGGCATATATATTGTTGTTAAGTGCCATCGAGTTGGTTATGACTCAAAGTGACCTTGTATAGATAGGATTTCCAAGACGCAGCTGGTGAGTTTAAACTGCTGGCCTTGTGACTCTCCTTCCAGTATAGCACCACACCAGGACACTTTATACACAATATTTGTTAACTGGCTTCAAGTCAGTTCCGACCCATAGCAACCTTGTATAGGGTTTCAAAGGAGCAGCTGGTGAGCTTGAACCACTGACCTTGCAGTTCAAATGGCTTTAGAGTCTGGTCCATTAACCCACAGCACCACACCAGGACTCCTCTATAGGCAAGAGTGGTATTGTAATCCTGATGTGGTATTGTAAAATAATCACAATAATGCTAACCATAAGGTCAGCAGTTCAAGCACACCAGCCACTTCTCAGAAACCATGTACAGGGTTGCTATGAGTCAGAATAGACTCAACAGCACTTAACAACAGAAATGTATATATGTTGCTGCAGTTAGGTGCTCATGAATCAGTATTGACTAATAGCTATCCTATGCACAGCAGAATGAAACACTGCCCAGTTCTGGACCAAACTTACAATCGTCGCTACACCTAAGTCAATTACTTCTGTTGTTGTGCTATTTCACCACGTTGGGGTCTTCCTCTGTTTTATGGCCATTCACTTTACCAAACATGATATTCTTTTCCAGGGATTGGTCCCTCCATATAATATGTCCGAAGTATGAGAGACAAAGTCCGGCCATCCTGGCTTCCAAAATCACTCTGGCTGTACTTCTTCCAACACAGATCTGTTTGTTCTTTTGGCAGTTCCTGGCACTTTCAATATTCTTCTCCAACACCATAACTCAAATGCATCAATTCTTCTATGGTCTTCCAACTTTCACATGCATATGAGGCTATTGGAAATACCATGGCTTTGGTCAGATGCACCTTAGTTGTCAAACTGACATCTTTGTTCTTCAACATTTAAAAAATATCTTGTACAGCATATTTGCTTAATGCAGTATGTCATTTGATTTC
>NW_006408619.1:6919394-6923258 GCF_000296735.1 Chrysochloris asiatica
TATATATATAACTTGTTCTGTGGAAATGCACAGAAAGAATCATTCCAATTTGCCGAGCTGAGTTAGGGAAAATGTAATTGTAACCGTGAAAGAAAAAGAGATTCCCATAGACTAAATACACCTGTCTTAGTCTGAACCAGACACTCAAAGATGCCAGCTCAGGTCAGAAAGACATTGAGGCTAGGCAAAGAGGTGGAGGTGTCCATTTGAAATGGACTAAAAAATGGTCAACTGGGGTGTCACTTCTATGCCAATTTGGTCATTGTTATCTGCCCCTTCCTTTGATTCCACAAGAGGACCATGAGGCAGCTGACCTGGGAGCTGCAGGCTCCAGTTACAGTTGGGAAAGGTTTTGTGGAGATGTACATGGCATTTAGAATCAAACTGGCTTGGATCTTGATGCATGTGGCAAGTCACCTCACTCCTTTGATCCTTTGAATTGTCATCTGTAAGGCCTTTGCCATGGTTTTATCATAGAGAGTTGCTGCATTTCAATATTAGAAGGTATCAGGCACTGAATAAATCCTCAAGAAATAAAGTCCACTATTATCCGTAATTAGGAGTCTTGGTGTGGTGCTATATGATAAGCACTGCACTGCTAACTGCAAGATAGGTGGTTCAAACCTACAAGTCACTCCTTGGAAACCCTATGTAGGATCGCATTGAGTCAATACTGATTTGATGGTATTTAACAACAACAACAATAGTAATTAATTCCTCATCTCTCTTGTTCCTCCTTAATATTATTTGACAATATATTCTAAAGAGGTAGGCTACTAAGCAGTGATAGCTACAATTTCACAGACCCTAATGTGAATCCAGCTCTGTGTATTAGAAAGAAGACACCTCTGTGCCTCAGTGTCATTCCCATGGAACTAAGGTGCAAATGCTTTATGATTAATATGCATATACTACATAACATGGTAAGTGTTCAATCTATGAGGGTCAGTCCACTAGTGTTCTTAGAAAATAATAGAGATCTTTATTAAAGCAATATCAAATGAGAAGGTCTTGTTTTGCAACACATCCTCCATCTAAGTTGATAGACTTCTAAGAGTTGTGTTTTCATCTTTCTCACCCTTCCCCAAAGATGTCTTCATATTTTGATTTACACCACGTCCAAACAGCAGTTTTGGCACTCTGAAGGGACTCAAATTGTGTTCCTTTTAAATGTTCTTTGAGTTTCAGAACAAAAGGAAGTCTGACAGGGCAAGATCAGGGCTGCAGGGTGGATGGGATAAAATTTCCAACTAAATTCTCAGAGAACAGCCTAGCTGCCCTTGGAGAATGAACGAGTAGGTGCACTGTTGTGATGGAAAAAAATGTCTTCAGAACAACTTTCCTAGGCTTTTTTCTCACAAATGCAATCAATTTTATATTTTCTGTAAATTTCTTCCTATTAAGTTCTTGTGATTGTTTATGTCCTTCAAGAAAATCACTAAAATTACTTCTTTGGAATTCAAAAAAATAGGAGCTATTACTTTCTGAGCTGACCTCTCTCTGAATTTAACCAGACCAGCAGATCCCCTTAGAAGCAGTTGTTTCATTGGACCATTTTGGGAGTGAAGGGACCTTAATAAGACTAAGGCAAGTGTATCGCTGAGAAAATTTATGTTCAGTCACTCCTTGATCACAGAGACATATTTAAACACATTTTATTTGGAATAAACCTGTACATGTATGAACTTGTACCCTGGTAGCAGTATTATTTTGTTACCCTGGAGTAGATTGTTGTTGTTGTTATTCTTGTGTGCTGTTGAGCTGACTCTTACTCATACAGATCTCTACATGTCCAAGTAGGGCTGTCCCACAAGGGTTCCTAGGCTGTACCATTGGTGAGAGCAAATATTACGTCTTTTTTCTAGCAGAGTCTCTGGATAAGTTTGAACCGATGTCCTTTCAGTTAGCAGTTAAGCTTTAATCATTCTGCCACCAGTGCTTCTTCAACATATTTTAGCTGCTTAAAATAATAATGCTGATAATACTTAAGATATTAAGTGGCCTTCAGGATAATGCAAGGTCAGTGTGAACTGTAAAATCAGAGATTCGAACCCACCAGCTGCTCCTCAGGAAATCCTAGACAGGGTTGCTATGAGTTGGAACTGACTCAACGACACTTAACAGCAACAACAGCTATTATATAATATAATGGTCTCACTTTTATGAATATATTTATTTTAACAGCTAAAATCAGTATATAATATCTTTATTATTTATCATTAACCATCTAGAGACCCAAGAATGCAAAGAAGGTATTGGAGAAATGTTGATGACAAGGGCACAACTATCACCCAAGGAAAAAGGTTAGGGGCACCTAGCAACAACACAATTCTCCTTCTCAGAGAGGGCCATCCCTAGAATTAACCCTGGACCGCCTTTCACTTTTGCTTTTTACAACAGCTGTGTATCAGCATTGGAGGCCTGCCCATCCCTTCATCAGCCCAGAAACTTTCAAGAGAGACCAGGCTCACCGCTAACTGCTGATGCAGGAGAGAGGGTGAGATGCTGCCAGCCCACGGGACTGCCTGCGATCTAGACCATGTGGAATTCTAATCCTACAGTATGTTGTCAAACAGACTCATCAATTCAACCCCCAGGTGGAAATGTGCTGTGTTCACAACAAAAACAGCTGCAAGCACCAAAACCCCATGATTCGAAGTTTTGGCTAAGAGAAAAGACATTTTCTTTCAGGGCCTGAGGACTACCCCTCTACTCTCTAACTTGTCAATTCCTCCTGTTCAACTGTATTCCAGCATTTTTAATGAGCACTCAGTCAACTTCTGGATTCTCCACCATGGCCAGTTCCTGTCCTCATGTGTGCAACCCCTCCTTGACCCTCTCAGGTCAATCTAGTTAGTATTCCTCCAGTCCTCACCTTCTGATGAGCAGAGAAATAGAAAATATTGTAGAAAACATGGAATTTTCCATCAGGAATCCCAGAGTTTGAATCTCAAATCTGCCAGTAACCAACTGTGGGATGGAGCGAGATAATTAGCCTCTTCATGCCTGAATTTTCTCCTCTGCAAAATGTGTATGATAATAAATCCAGCTCTAGGCATTATTTTTTAATAAAAATTGCATTAAAACTTAGTGATACAAAGCAATAAACATCTGTTTATGCTACAGAGTTTGTAGGCCAGTAAGTTGGAAAGGCACAGTGTGGACAGCATTTCTCTGTCCATGATGTCTTGGGCCTCACCTGGAAAAATGGGAAAATTGGAGTGACTCCAGGACTGGAAGCTGGAATTGTCCAAAGATTTGCTTTGTTATGTATCTGGGGTCTAGACTGCAGGACTGGAAATCTGGAGCCACTGATCAGAGAACCAACAGCGAGTATTACAGTGAATCCTGACAGCATGTTGCCCTCTAGATATTTTGAGTTTTCATATGGTGGCTCAGGTCTCCAAGTTGAGTGCTCTCATTCTCAAGGCAAAAGCTGTCTCATCTTGGACTCAGGCTGTCTCCTCTGAGCCAGTCGTATGGCTGAAAATGAGTCACACGCCTGCTCAGAATTAAGGGAAGGGACTTTAGCCTCTACCTCATGGAAAAATTCTAGAAAACTAGAAGGAAGGGGAGATACTGCTGTGGTCATTTCTTTAGAAAAAGATTCCACATTTCCTGTTCAGAATTGTCATGGAGTTTAACTAAGATACTACATGTGAAAGAAATTGACAAATGATATGTGTTCATTACCTTGTCCCACTGCTTCCCCAAACTTGTTGAAGTGTCCTGTAATTCACTGGTAATATTGGATACCATATTCTTTAAAAACTAGACATTTTAAAGGCTTCTACAGTTATGGAGTCCTGGTGTGGCGCCGTGGGTAAATGTGCCAGACTGCAAAGCCATTTGAACTGCAAGGTC
>NW_006408619.1:6923781-6925491 GCF_000296735.1 Chrysochloris asiatica
CCCCAGGTCTTATCTTCCTACTCTGTCCAATCAGGATCTGGTTTATGGTGAAGACTGTTTGTTTTTTTTTTATCCAGTTTGGTTGACGAGCGCAGTCATCTCCATGTGGCTTGCTCTGTTGATGTAAATGTACCCATTAGCCCAAGTCTCACTTGGAGATGCTCTTAGATGCAAGTTGCTCCCTTTTACATCTACACTTTAATTTATTCAAACAGCATTTCACTCCAGCATTCTGCTCATTACAATGGGCAAAGAGAGCTTCGCTTCTGGGAAGCATAGTTATAATGAGGGTAAAGTGTTCAGCACAAAACCAGCTTCTAATAGCTCATTAGGAAAATTGACTAGTTAGACAGAACTATTGTTCCCTCACTTTGACTAAAGATCTGAAGACCTTTCCTTATCGGAGGACCAGTGACAATTACGATCCACCTCAGGTCCCTATCCATAGCTAATCAAGCTGGGTGGGAGCCTTTGCTTCACTCTGGAAATGCCTGAGCAAGTCCAAGTGGCCAGGTGTGGTTGCACATTAGTCCCGAGGGACAAGCTGTGGCTTTCTTTCAGTGGGTATGTGTATATTAGTATGCTTTTTTGAAGAAGAATTGAGGGAAAGAATAGAAAACAGGGAGGGAGGTAGGGAGGCAGGTGCAGCGCCCATCCTTTATCCTTAACCCAATGCTAGTGATCGGAAGAAGATACTACCAGTTGGTGCAGAATAGCCAGTCTTTATCTTGAAAATGCCTCCAGTCTTTTTCTTGTAGCAATTTCCTCAAACTCTAATGAAAGACAGTGCTGTTTTGTCCTCTTACTTCCATGAAAATCATCATCATCAGTGTGATAATTAAGAGTATAATTTCCCTGAGTCACTAGAAAAATCAAGAACATACCATTAGAGGGACATACAGGTTGGAGCAAACATGCATTTACTGAGCCAACTTGTGTAACCAAGGTGCAATCACTTGTATCACAATTTTATCTGTGACTTTCAACCTTTATGTAAATATATTTTAAGACCAAGAAACCATTTATTCAAGCAAATTCTTACACGGATCCCAAACTGTAAAACTGATAAAAATTGGAATTACTTCATTGAGAAGAGGAGGAGGAGGAGAGAGCCTGGGGTTTGAATTCACATGCATCTCTGCTCCACTTTCCCATGGGGTCCCCAGGCACCTCATCTGATGTCCTCTGAGGCATTAATTGAAACCACTGCCAAATATCAAAGAACCAAACAAAGAACCAAACAGGTCCAAAGAATCTTGCACACAGATGTCCATCTCATCTTTGCCATCAACGTTTTCAACTTCACAAAACGACTAAATGTTTTATAAGAATACCAGTTGACATTTCTAATATACATAGGAAACTACAACACCTCTACAAGAAAAAGACAAATAACACAATTAAAAAATGGGCATAGGACCTGAACAGACACTTCACCAAACAGGTGATCCGGGCAGCCTACAAACATATGAAGAAATGTTCATGATCACTAGCCATTGTTGTTGTTGTTATCAAGTGCCATCAAGTTGATTCTGACCCATAGCGACCCTGTATACAGTTTCCAAGGACCAGCTGGTGAGCTTGAACTGCCGACCTTGCAGTTCAAATGGCTTTGCAGTCTGGTGCATTAACTCACAGTGCCACACCAGGACTCCATTAGAGAGATGAAAATCAAAACAACAATGAGATATCATCTCACAACAACAATAA
>NW_006408619.1:6927731-6938588 GCF_000296735.1 Chrysochloris asiatica
AGAGAGGGAGAGGGGCTGTGTGCTGATGACTGGGGGTCAGGCTTGCAGTGTATTCCCTTTGGTTGGTCGATGATGCGTGGAGGGGATTGTAACCATGGCAAGAAAACGATATACGATAGGATGATTGTAAAGCTAATGTTCTCCCATGTAAACTATCACATAACTCATGATAAAACATTTAAAAAAAAAGATATGCTCAATTAACAAGTCATAAATCTATTATATGCCGTCTCCAGCATTGTTTCTATCACCAAGGACATATTTTCTAACTACTGTTCTGCAGTGTCCGGCATCGGCTATTCTCCATGTCCTGCGTGGAGAGATTAAACCTGAGCACAAGTGACGGGAGATTAGAAGAAAAAGGAAGACATAAGACACAAATGAAATAAATAATGTTAGGACCAGGTGGGCACAGTACTCTGGTGGAGATACTGTGACCCAGACCAAGTGCAGCAAGTTTATTTTATACACATATCAAAAGGAGGTGCTTGGAGCAGAGAAAAGAGAGCAAGAACATCTGGTGTTGATTATGCATAGCGTAGTGGAGCTCTGGTAGCGTAGTTGTTACAAATCAGGCTGCCAACCGCAAGGTCAGCAGTTCGAAAATACCAGCTGTTCTGCGGGAGAAAGATGATGCTTTCTGCTCCTGTAAAGATTTACAGGCTCGGAAACCCTGTGCAGGGTCTCTATGAGTCGGAACCGACTCCATGGTACCTAACAACAACAAGGGTGACTTTATCAAATGAATGTAACTTGTGGTAGCTAGGGAAACAGAGATTAGACCAGCTAGATGTTTGTGCAGACTGAGCTGAAGGTCATGGCTGTGTACAAGGAAACAACCTTGCAAGTTCCCTGTCCCCCGAGGCAGCCATACAAGTTCTTCAGAGGGCAGCTTGACCTAGATGCAGCTCGAATTTCTGGACCACAACTGTTCAGATGCAATCCTTCAGTTAGAGTATACCCAGGTCAGAGACCTTTGGCTCAGTTGCTCCCAACACTGTTCCTTTCACTTCATTTCCAACCTTTGCAATCCAATCACCAATAATTATCAACACATCTTGTTTGATCAGTTTCATGCTGAAGAAGTTGGTAGAATTCTTCAATTTCATCATCATTGGCTTTAGTGGTTGGTGTTTAAATTTGAATAATAGCAGTATTACTGGTCTTCCTTGTAAATATATGATATTATCCTATCACCACCGACAGTGTTATAATTCATGACTGATCGTTATATGTTCTTTTTGTTGATGAATTTGATGCTATTGCTCTTCAATTTGTCATACTAAACCATGGGATTGCCAGATTAAAAAATGGCCGTACCAGTCCATTTCAGCTCAGTGCCTGTTTATACATTGCGTTTCATTTTTCACAATTTCCAATTTTCCTAGATTCATACTTCATGCATTCCATGTTCCAATTATTAATGGATTCTTACAACTGTTTCTCCTTATTTTGAGGTGTGCTCCTTCCTAAGAACTTTACTCCATTTGCATCATAATGGTTAATTCTACTTTAAGGAGTTGGCACTTCCCTTGTTGCATTTTGAGTACCTTCCAACCTGATGGGCTAATCTTCTGACTGACAATATTCTTGTGCTCTTCATCATGTTTCACTATTCAATAATCTGGTGCTGAATGTGTTCCACTGTTATTCACAAGGTTTTCAGTGACTAAACATTCAAGTTGTCCCTCTCTTCTTTTTCCTAGTCTTTCTTGTATGGAAGCTCAGCTGAAACCTGTCCACCCTGGGTGATCCTGCTGTTATTTAAAATAGTCATTGCATAGCTTCCAGAATCACAGCAATACATAAGCCACCACAGTATGACAAAGTGACAGACGAGTGGTGGAGAAAAATGTTTACTTGTGCTTTATTGACTATGCAAAGCCTTCCAACTATGTAGGTATAACAAACAAGCTATGAACATTGTTAAGAATGGATATTCCAGAACATTTGATTATGCTGTTGAGTAACTTGTACATAGACCAAGAGGCAGTCATGTAATCAGAATAAGAGGATATTGAATGGTTTAGAATCAGAAAAGTTGTGTGGTAGTGCTATATTCTTTCTGGATGCTGAGCATATAATCTGAGAAACTGACTTATGTGAAGAAGAGTGTGGTATCAGGATCAGAGGAAGACCCATTAATAACCTAGAATACACAGATAATATAACTTTGCTTGTTGGAAGTGAAGAAGACAAAATGCTAACTTATAAAGATCCAAGACCACAGCCTTAATGTAAAGAAAATTAAAATCCTCACAACTAGACCAATAAATAACATCATAGTAAATGGATGTTGTTGTTTTTAAGTACTGTCAAGTAGGTTCCAACCCGTAGTGACCCTGTATAAGCTTTCCAAAGAGTCACTGGTGAGCTTGAACCACTGACCTTGCAGTTCAAATGACTTTGTAGTTTGGCGCATTAACCCACAGAGCCACACCAGGACTCCAATAAATGGATAAAAAAAACCTGAAATTGTTAAGAAACTTCATTTTTCTTGCATCCACCATGAACAATCATAGAAGCAGCGGTCAAGAAATCAAATAATGTATTGTACTAGCCAATCTGCTGCACAAGACCGCTTTAAAGTGTTCAAAAGCAAAAATATCAGTTTGAGGACTAAGGCATGCCTCATTCAAGCCATGGTATTTTTGGTTGTCTTATCTGCATGTGGAAGTTGGACTGTGAATAAGGACGACCCTAGAAGAATTGATGCATTTTAGTTAAGGTGTTGGAGAAAATATTTAAAGTCCCATGGACTACCAGAAGAACAAACAGGTCTGTGTTGAAAAAAGTATATACAGAATGTTCTTTTGAGGCAAGAGTAGTGAGACTTTTTCTCTCATACTTTAGACATATTATCAGGAGGGACCAGACCCTGGAGAAGCATATCAGCTTTGGTAAAGTAGAGGGCCAGCAAACAACAAGAAGACACCCAAAGATACAGCTCGATACCATCATAGTTGCAATGGACTCAAGTTTAAAAACTGTGAACATGGCGCTGGACCAGGCAGTGTTTCACTCTGTTGTGTGTAGGGTAAATATGAGTTGGAACCGACTTAATGGTACCTAACAACAACAAAAGAGCTCTGGTAGCTTGTTGTTGTTGTTGTTATGTGCCGTGGAGTCGGTTCTGACTTAGTGGTTATGAATCGGGCTTCAAACTGCAAGGTCAGCAGTTAGAAACTACCAGCTGTTACTCGGGAGAAACATGAGGTTTTCTGCTCCCGCAAAGATTTACAGCCTTGGAAACCCTGTACAGAGTTGCTATGAGTCAGAACCAATTCCACGGTACATAACCAACCTACCAACCACCAACAACAACAATTTTATATCTTGCATCTAACAATGAATGAGTGAGAATTGGAGAGGTTAAATACACTATCCCAAATTGCTCTATTAGTGGTTAAATGAACTTGAACTTTAGCCTGTCACAGTTCAGAAAAAGGAGGATACCCCACCCTCATCGCTGCTAAGTGGGGTTGTTGTATCATTTGCGTATTACATTCTTCTTCATATAATCCAGGTTCTCAGATTATTTGCTCAACATAAGAATGAATAAGTATCCTGAAAGAACACAATCCTGACTCACACCTTTCCTTATTTTAAACCATTCAGTATTCCCATGTCCTGTTCTAATATTTGCCTGTTAATCTATGTGCAAGCTACTCATGAACACAATGAAGTGTTCTGGAATACCCATATAAATAATATTATCCATAGGTTGTCATGATCTATATGGTCAAATATCTTTGCATAGTCAGCAAAGCACAAGTAAACATATTTCTGGTATTCTCTGCTTTCAACCAAGATCCAGCTGATCAGTAATGATATCTTGGTTCCACATCCTCTTCTGTATCCAAGCTGGTATGCTATGGCCTTCTGCATTCCCCACCACGTGGCTGGCCCATCTCTGTGTTCAGATATTTGAATCTTCTGTCCATGTGGACTCTATGAGGTGGCCATGAAAGCATGTGCGAAAAAGGATTACATGTCCCCAACATGGGCAATATGGGTCTGACTGACCACCTGGAGGCTCCAAGGGGCCAGGCCAGTTTTCCAATAGGGAAATTTAGGACACAATACTGAATAGCATCAAAACAGAGTTGTAGACATGGAGTCAAAACTTGCACCCATATTGACCTGCCATCCAATTCCACATGGGGCCAGTACAGCAGGACCTGGTGCATGTGGGCAATAGCCCCTGCCTGTCATGGGACCTGCCTCTACTTGGGCTTTGGAAGTCCCATGCACATTTTCCAATGGACCCCTATCTCTGGCATGATGTACCCGGTTGCAGACTATCAGGAACTCCACAGCTCTCAGGCTCAGCCACAACCTGCCTCAGAGTTAATGCATAATCTCTTTGATAGCTTACTTTGCAATTATCGGGGTACTAACCAGCTCACCCCATAACTTCTTAATGATGGCTTACAGCTTATATACACAAATATGAGTCTGATACAAAATAACATATGTGGACTGTTGCATGAGGTGAAGGATACTGAAATTCACTTTGGGGAATGTAAGAAGGTATGCATGATGAATGAACTCTATTCCAGCACTTTCATGCATAACTTCATACTTTCCATACATTATGTTGTTGTTGTTGTTGTTGTTGTTGTTATGTGCCATGGAATCAGTTCTGACCCATAGCGACCCTGTATAGGGTTTCCGAGGCTGTAAATCTTTACAGGAGCAGAAAGCCTCATCTTTCTCCCACGGAACAGCTGTAGTATCGAACTGCTAACTGTGAGATTAGCAGCCCGATTCGTAACTAGTACGCTACCAGAGGTCCTTTCCATACATTATATGTGTATGTTATTTGCACAAAAATGTGGTATGTAACTTTGATTTGCTGTATTGCATATTGGTAGGACTGTTTTTCACTCTAGTCAAAGATGTTTAGTAAAAGAATTCCAAAGTATTTTCTTGTAGACTGATTTTAAAGTGAGATGAATATACTGCATACTAGAAAAAAGGAGGAACCTTTAACCATTAATTAACCTTTAAAATTTATATCCAGAGAACTAAATGGAACTGACACACATACTGTGAGGACCATGTTAGGTGCTGATGGGGTATATGAAGATGAACAAGCCAGGTAGCCAGTGCCCAAGAGGAGCCTGTCTTTTAGGAAAGACGATACTTAAGTTTGTGAGGGGAAAATAATTATAAATGATTTGAGTGATGGTTCAGGGCTGGTCTAGATGAGATGCATCAAGGGGACTCACCAGATTGATTGATAACCAGAGATGTTCACGGGAGGATGGAAGGATTGGATACTGCTGCACTAGTTAGGAAAGGAGTCCTGGTGTGGCTGTGCAGGAGACATTTGGGGAGCTTATGTAACCTATTCGGTCTGTTTGAACCATAAGGTTGGCAGTTCAAACCCAACAGCCACCCCTTGGGAACCCGATACAGGGTCGCTATGAGTCAGAACTGATTCAAAGGTACTTAACAACACAACAACAATTAGGAAAGACTTTTGGTTAAGACTTAGGCTACCATGTAGGTCTTTAACTCTCGTGTCTACTTAGCACTTCTGGTATTCGGCTGTAGGATAAGCACTGGACTGTAAAACAGAAAGTCAGCAGTTCAACCCCACCAGCAGCTTCTCAGAAACCCTATACAGGGTCACTATAAGTCTACTCAATAGCACTTAACAATAAATAACAACAACCCATTTAGCAGAGATGGGGTATCCTTCCTTTGCTGAAGTGTGACAGGCCAAAGTTCACAGGCCACTTAACCACTAATTAATAGAACATTTTGGGGTAACTTATTTAACAGCTCAAGAGTCCTGGTGTGGGGTTGTGGGATAAAGCACTGGACCACAAGGTTGGTTTGAACCACAAGGTCGGTGATTGAAATTCACCAGCCACTCCTTGGAAACCTTATGCCAACTCAGTGGCACTTAGCATCACCAACAACATTTAGCCTCTTTGGTGATCTGGTGTGGCACTGTAGGATAAGCACAGGACCACAAGTTTGATTTGAACCACAAGGTCAGACTTAACATCTCTAAGTCTCACTTGTTTATTTGTTAAATGAAAGACATAAAACTTTTCGTTGTTATTGCTGTTGTTAGATGCTAAGATAAGACTTCTTCTCTCATACTTTGGACATGCTTTTAGAAGGGACCAGTGGAGGGTCAGTGAATAAGTGGAAGACACCCCCCACCCCCACCCCCCAATGAGATGGAGTGGAAAACTTGTAGCAGTAATGGGCTTAAATGTAACAAGTGTGACGCTGAGGCAAGACCAGACAATGCTCCATTCTGTTGTAATCTGAGTAAGAACTGACTGGATGGCACCTAACAACAACCTACCAAAGGATAATTATTACAGCTCTCAGAGATTCAATTGTTTCATGGAAAATGATGTTAATAAGACATACTTAGCTGGACTTGTGTAAAAAATAAGAGACATTATTCACATATCACTTAGCAGGATTCTTGCCACATTATAGCAGCACCTCCTCTTGAATCTCATACCAAGTCATGCAAACACAGAAAATAGTAAATTGCTTTGACTCCATCTCTACAACTCTGCCTTGATTCTATTCAGTACTGTGTCCTAAGTTTCCCTATTGGAAAACTGGCCTTGTATTATGATGTTTCATGACTAATCATTGGGCTATTCATTGTCCCCCACACAGTAGTTCTGCCACCTCCCATCACACCCCTGCTACCCCCTCCAACTCTAGAACCTCCACAGTGAAACCCAGTCTCATGTCACAGGCTCAATACCCTGTCTCATGTAATCATTTCTCTTTGGAGATTGCCTCTATCACTTATGCATCTCTCTCCCTCCTCAGGCCCTAGAAACCACCCCTAAAAATCCTAGCAATCAATAAACAGAGTGGCTGGCCACGTTGTCTGTCTTCCAAGATCTCATAGCATTTCCTACCATGATTCTCTATTACCATACTTCGTTCACCTAAGAGGTAGAGAGTCAACTGAACAACTCCTGCTTGCTATCCTTTGTTATGTGTTGTGTGTGTCATGGATCATATCATGGAACAGGGTAAGGAAATTGGAATGACCAAGGTTAGCCTATTGCCCCTGCAGACCAGCACTTCCAATGGTCTGCTTGGTCATGGACTCAAGTTGGGTCTTGTGAGTTACTGAATACTTAGTTTATGATAGTTGTCTGAAGTTCATTGGAGAAAATCACTATGCCTTGTTTCTAGTTGTTATCCTGTTGTATGAGGACATAATTCATAAGTGAACTATTTAGGGCACTATGAGTTGGAATTGACTTGACAGTGCTGAACAACAACAACAATTTCATTCTAAGACATTAGCAAAAGGGGTAGGAAGGGTTCCTGGGCTCATAAAACACTTCCTACTGGAAGTTTCTTATTTCTCAACCCCACCCTTGGTTCTTCTTCGACTAACTATGCAATTCTGAGCTAGTCATATGATGCAACCTCATCCATAAAATGAGGATCTATCCTGTCACATGACTATGTATGAGGATCCAATATTTATGTCCATTCCAAAGAGAAGTGACCCAACAAAATGTGGAAATCATCAGACAATCTTTTTGATATCTCATGTGAGTAAAGTTTTATAAAAGGTAATACAGAAACAGCTGCAATCATACATTGACAGAGAACTTCCAGAGATTCAAGCCAGATTCAGAAGAGGATGTGGAATGAGGAATATCATTGCTGATGTCTGATGGATCTTGGCTGAAAGCAGAGAATACCAAGAAACCGTTTACCTGTGCTTTATTAACTATGCAAAGGCCTTTGAATTGTGTGGATCATGACAAGCTATGGACAACATTGCAACATATGAGTATTCCGGAACACTTCATTGTGCTAGTGAGGAATCTGTACATAGACCAAGAGGCAGTTGTTTGAACAAAACATGGGAACACTGAATGATTTGAAATTAGGAAAGATATGCAACAGGGTTGTATTCTTTCACCATACTTATTCAACCTGTATGCCAAGCAAGTGATTCAAGAAGCTGAGTTATATGAAGAAAAATGTGACATCAGGATTGGAGTAAGATTCATTAACAACCTGCAATATGCAGATGATATAACCTTGCTTGCTGAAAGTGAAGGGGACTTAAAATACTTACTGATAAAGATTGCAGCTCAATGTAAAGAAAACATAAATCCTCACCGCTCGACCAATAAACAACATTCTTATCAATGGAGAAAAGATTGAAGTTGTCAAAAACTTCATTTTTCTTGAATCAGCTGTCAATACTCATGGAAGCAGCATCCAAGAAATGAAATGACATATTTCATTAGCTAAATCTGCTGCATAATAACTTTTTTAGTGTTTAAGAGCAAAGATATCAGCGTGAGGACTAAGGTGCACCTGACTCAAGCCATGGTATTTTCAATAACCTCATATGAATGCGAAAGCTGGACAGTATAAGGAAGGCTGTAGAAGAATTGATGCTTTTGAGTTATGGTATTGAAGAAGAATATTGAAAGTGCCATGGGCTGCCAAAAGAACGAACAGATCTGTGTTGGAAGAAGTGCAGCCAGAATGCTCCTTGGAGTCCAGGATGACCAGACTTTGATTCTCATACTTCAGACATATTGTCAGGAGGGACCAGTCACTGGAGAAGGATATCATGCTTGGTAAGGTGGTAAGGTGGTAAGGTGGGGGGAGGGGGGGGTCAAAAAAAATGAGGAAGACTCTCAGTGAGATGGATTGGCAAAATGGCAGCATCAGTAAGCTCAAGTATGGCAACAATTCTGAGGTTGACCCAGGACCAGGAATTGTTTCATTCTGTTCTGCATATGGGTTGCTATGATTCAGTACCAACTGGATAGCACCTAACAACAACAACAATATACTTACATCTGTTGAATTGGTTAAGGTTTCACAACATGATTGATGTATTATTTGTCACTGACTATTACACATAAAAAATGTTGATTTGGCAAGTATGGTGTCTGGTGTGGCTCTATAGAATAAGCACTGTGCTGCTAAACAAAGTCAGTACTTTAAACCCACCAGCCACTTCTTGGAAACCCTATGTAGAGTCTCTATGAGTCATAATTGGTCGATGTTACTTAATAGTATTTTTACAACAATAAAAAAGCAAACTTTTATTGAAAGTCTTGGTGTGGTACTGTGGGTTAATGCACTGGCCTGCAAAACAGGTTTGAGCAGCAAGGTTGGCGGTTCAAGCCCACCAGCCTGCACCCCAGAATGAACTGAAGAGCACTTAACAACAACATAGAGTGCTAAAAAAATGGCAGTAGGCTTGGAATACTTTGCCTTTTGACTGCTCCAGTACTCTTAGCTTGTGTTCACAATGATGACCCTGTCTGTTCTTCCATTAGGAGAGCACCCAGCCTGGGACAAAGTGAAGAGAACACAACAGAAAATAAATGACAAATAAACAATTTGTATTCTGTCCTTATGATCATCTCCCATGTTTCATGATGACTCACTCTTTATCCCTGCTCTGCTCCTGCAAACATTCTCCTTGTTTTAATACGCACTGATCTCTGTAGGGTTTGGGTTATACTTGTTTATCAAGTGCATCGTATTTGATTAGAGCCCAGAGTTTCATTGGAGAAAGCGAGCTAGCATCCTTTTCTATTTCTACTCCCCTCCCTGCCCTATACACATGTTGCCAGCTCTAAATATTTTGTAAATAAATAGATTGATCCACTTGATATAGTTCTAATGATTTAGATTTGTAGTGTAAATCTAAAACCAATAAAAATGGAGATCACAAGAGTGTGAGTCTATTTAAAGAGAACTAATTATTTCCTAACAGTTTCTGCTTACTCTTCACATCCAGTTATGTCTTTCAGTCATAATCAAAAGCTTCAGCATGGGGGGAAAGACAGTAAGCTCTTGTAGTTTGCTGCCATGCTCACATTTCCTCCTGCCTCGGCTCTTGTCCCCCACCCTCATCTGACTGCACCAGATGACGGGAACTGTTTAGCATCCACTTTAAAAAAGGAGAGGGAGAACTATATGTTTCCTCCACACCATATTTTATATCTCTGAAATGTAAAATATAGCTTATGGGAAATGGTGCAGAAGAGTAAGCCAGCCTATGACGAGGGCTGGTTTGCAGCGACACCGAAATTTCCTCGGTAATCACTCAAGGAGTTGCTGCTTCTGCCTCTCCTATCCCCTTCACACTCATGCTTCTCAAATGCCCTCAAAACCCTCACACTGCACACACCAGTGTCTCTTTGCCTGAAGACTTTCTCTGAGCACTGGGACATAGTTGGATTGGGTACGGAGTAGAATGGAAGTGCCAGGGGGCTAATACCTCTGGGAGCAGCCCTCCCTCTCTAATGGAACTTGAAGTCTCCTCACTACTTGCATAGGGGAGATATGGAGCAGACTCAATGGACACTCTGTGTTGGCTTTGAGGCCCAGTTGCTCACTGCAGAATCCCACACAGTGACACACCCTATGCTGGCTTCCTTCTTCTCCTTGTCCCGTTTATCTTTCCATTGGTTTCCGAGATCACATGCACTCAAATTTTAGGATCTGCCTCTGGGGAAATCCAGGCTAAGGTAATTATTTTGCCAGAATCTCTCACTCATTCAAACCTCTAGTGCCTATTCTATGGGAGACACTGGGAAAAACAGGGTCACTGAGTCAGAACCGACTCCAAGGCACACCATCACCACCACCATGTTCCTAAAGGATCCTGTTTTCTATTACCTGGGGTGTTAACAATAATAATAATGCTATCTATTAGATGTTGTTGTTGTTATGTGCCGTGGAGTCGGTTCCGACCCATAGAGACCCTATACAGGGTTTCTGAGTCTGTAAATCTTTACAGGAGCAGAACGCCTCATCTTTCTCCCACGAACAGCTGGTAGTTTCGAACTGCTGACCTTGCGG
>NW_006408619.1:6939938-6941034 GCF_000296735.1 Chrysochloris asiatica
TACCTTAGTCCTCAAGCTGACATCATTGCTCTTCAACACTTTAAAGAGATCTTGTGCAGCAGATTTAGCTAATGCAATATGTCATTTGGTTTCCTGGTTGCTGCTTCCATATAAGTGTTGATGGTTTATTCAAGACAAATGAAGTTTTTGACAACTTCAACCTTTTCTCCATTGATAAGAATAATTTTTATTTGTCCAGTCGTAAGGATTTTTGTTTTCTTTACATTGAGATGAAATCCACACTGAAGGCTATGGTCTTTGATCTTGATCAGTAAGTATTTAAGTCCTCTTCACTATAGCAAGCAAAGTTGTATCATCTGCATATCACAGGTGTTAATGAGTCTTCCTCCAATCCTGACGCTTTCCGCCATGTCCATCGGACATCAGCAATGATATCCCTCATTCTATGTTCTCTTCTGAATCCAGCTTGAACCTCTGGAAATTCTGTCAGTGTATGCTTGCAGCCATTTCTGTATTACCTTCAGTAAAACATTACTTGTATGGGATATCAAAAAGATTGTCTGAAGATTTCCACATTCCGCTGGGCCACCTCTGTTTGGAATGGGCACAAATATGGATCTCTTCCAATCAGTAGGCCAGATAGTTGTCTTCCAAATTTCTTGGCATATATGGGTGAGTACCTCCAGTGCTGCCTCACTTTCTTGGAAGATTTCATTTTTCATTCCATCAATTCCAGCTGGTTCCATGTTCTTTGCCAATTCCTTCAATGTACTTCTTCCTTCAGTATCATTTGTTTTTGATCATATGCTACCTCTTGAAATGTTGAACATTTTCTTTTGATACAATGACTCTGTGTATTCTTTCCATCTTCTTTTGATGCTTTCTGCATCTTTCAATAATTTGTCCAGAGAATCCTTCAATAACGAAAGTCAAGGCTTGAACTTTTTTCTTCAGTTCACTCAGCTTGAGAAATGCTGAGCATGCTCTTCTTTTTTGGTTTTCTGACTCCAGATCTTTGCACATTTTGTTGTAATATTTGATCTTGTCTTCTGAAGCTGAACTTTGAAATTTTCTGTTCAGCTCTTGTGCCTCCTAATTTCTTCCATTTGCTTTAGCATCTGTACACTGAAGCCAA
>NW_006408619.1:6941134-6942484 GCF_000296735.1 Chrysochloris asiatica
TAATTTGTCCAGAGAATCCTTCAATAACGAAAGTCAAGGCTTGAACTTTTTTCTTCAGTTCACTCAGCTTGAGAAATGCTGAGCATGCTCTTCTTTTTTGGTTTTCTGACTCCAGATCTTTGCACATTTTGTTGTAATATTTGATCTTGTCTTCTGAAGCTGAACTTTGAAATTTTCTGTTCAGCTCTTGTGCCTCCTAATTTCTTCCATTTGCTTTAGCATCTGTACACTGAAGCCAAATTTCAGTGTCTCTTCTGACATCATTTTGACCTTTTCCTTCTTTCTTGTCTTCTTAATGACTTATTGCTTTCTTACTGTATGATGTTCTTGATGTCATCCCACAACTCTTCTGTCTTTGTTCTCTAGTGTCTAGTATATAAAATCTGTTCTTAAGATGATCTCTAAATTCAGGTGGCTTATATTCAAGGTCATATTTTGTCTCTTATGGATTTGTTTTCATTTTCTTTGGTCAGTCAGAATTTGCACATGAGCGATTGATGGTCTGTTCCACAATCTGCTCCTGGTCTTGTTTTGACAGATGATATGGAGCTTTTCCATCTTTTCTTTCCACAGAGGCAATCAATTTGAATTCTGTGTATTCCATCTGGTGAGGTCCATGTGTATAGTCACCTTCTTATGCTGTTTAAAAAAAGGTATTTGAAATGAATAAATCATTGATTTTGCAGAATTCTATCATTTGATCTCCAGCATCTTTTCTATCACCAAGGTCCGATCCTTCTCTTTGTTTCCAACCTTTACATTCCATTCCATTCCATTACATTACATTACATTACAGCTACTGATCCTTCTCTTTGTTTCCAACCTTTACATTCCATTCACCAGTAATGATCAATACATCTTGGTTGCATGTTTGATCAATTTCAGATGAAGAAGTTGGTAGAATTCTTCTATTTCATCTTCACTTGCTTTAGTTGGTGCTTAAATTTGAATAATAGTGGTACTAACTGGTCTTCCCTGTGGTGGTGGTGGTGGTGGTTAGGTGCCGTGGAGTTGGTTCTGACTCATAGCAACCCTGTACAGGGTTTCCAAGGCTGTAAATCTTTACAGATTCAGAAAGCCTCATCTTTCTCCTGTGGAATAGCTGGTAGTTTCGAACTACTGACCCTGAGGTTAGCAGCCTGATTCATAACCACACATTACCAGGTCTTCCCTGCAGGCACATGGATATTATCCTATCACAGATAGTGCTGTACCTCTTGACTGATATTGATATGTTCTTTTGACGATGAATGCAACAGCATTCCTCTTCAATTTGTCATTCCCAGCATAGTAAACCAGGTGACTGTCAGATTCAAAGTGGCCAATACCAGTTCATTTCAGCTCACTAAT
>NW_006408619.1:6942834-6967534 GCF_000296735.1 Chrysochloris asiatica
TGGAAGCTCATCTGAAACCTGTCCACTGTAGATGACCCTGCTGTTATTTAAAATACCCATGGCATTGCTTGCAGAATCACAGCAACTCACAAACCATCACAGTACGACAAACTGACAGATGAGTGGTAGAAGATGCATTGATAAGTACTGATTATTTGAATACAACAGTTGGAAACAAAGAGGAAGATACTACTTGTTGAAAGAAATGATGATGAATATCACGTGATAGAATTTTACAAGACCAATGACTTATTTATTGCAAATACTTTTGTACACAACCAAAAAGGCAAATATACACATGGACCTCACCAGATGGAATGCACAGGCATAAAATTGACTACATCTGTGGGAAAAGATATTGGAAAAGCTTAATATCATGAACCAAACAAGACCTGGGGCAGGCTGTGGAATAGATTATCAATTGCTAATGGACGAATTCAAGGTGAAGCTGAAGAAAAATTTTCAAAGTCCATGATAGCCAAAATATGACCTAGAATATAGTCCACCTTAATTTAGAGATCATCTCAAGAACAGATTTGATGTATTAGACTTTAATAACTGAAGACTAGAAGATTTATGGGATAACATCAAGAACATCCTACAAAAATACAGCAAAAAGTCATTAAAAAGAAAGTGAGAAAGACCAAAATGGATGTCAGAAGAGACTGAAACTTGCTTTCCAGTGTAGAGATGCTAAATCAAACAGAAGAAATAAAGAGGCAAAAGAGAATAGAACATTTCAAATGGCAAATCATAAATACAAAGCAAGATATGCAAAGATATGGATGTAGGGGGGGAAAGAGAGAAATACACTCAGCATTTCTTCAAACTGAAAGAACTGAAGAAAAATTGCAAGCCTTGACTTGCAATACTGAAGGATTCTATGGGCAAATTATTGAATGGAGCAGAAAGCATCAAAAGAAGATGGATGGTATAGAGAGACATTGTACCAAAAAGAAATGACCAATGGTCAACCATTTCCAGAGGAAGCATATAATCAAAAACTGGTGGTACTAAAGGCAGAATTCCAAACAGCACTGAAGGCCTTAGTAAAAACCAAGGCTCCAAGATTTGAAGGAATACAAATTGAAATATTTCAGCAAACTAATGCCAAACTGGAAGTGCTCACTTATCTATACCAAGAAATTTGGAAGACAGTTATTAGGCCAGCTGATTGGAAGAGATCTATATTTGTGCCCATTCCAAAAAGAGGTCCCCAGCAGAATGCAGAAATTATGGAACATTAATCTATAGCTGCAACAGTACATCGATAGGGAACTGCCAGAAACTTACAATGAAGTGAAAACTTAAGGATATCATTGTTGAAGTCCTATGGATCTTGGCTGAAAGCAGAGAATGTTAGAAAGGTGTTTATGTGCTTTATTGACGATGCAAAGGCCTTTGATTGTGTGGATCATAACAGGCTATGGACAACATTGTGAAGAATGGATATTGCAGAACACTTGCTTGTGTTTATGAGAAAGAAACCCGTACATAGACTACGGGGCAGTCGTTCAAACAAAACAAGGGGATACCAAATTGTTTAAAATCAGGAAAGGTGTGTGTTAAAGTTGTATTCGTTCACCATCCTTATTCAATCTATATGTTAAACAAACAATCATAGAAGCTGGATTATATGAAGAAGCGTGTAATATCAGTATTGGAGAAAACACATTAATAATCTATGATATGCAGATGATACAACCTTGCTTGCTGGAAGTGAAGAGGTATTAAAATACTTACAGATGAAGATCAAAGACCAGACCCTTCAGTATGGATTGCACCTCAATGTAAAGAAAACAAACATCCTCTCAACTGGACCAATAAATAACATCATATTAAATGGAGAAAAGATTGCAATTGTCAAAGAGTTCATTTTGCTTGGATCTATAATCAACACCCATGGGAGCAGCAATCAAGAAATCAAATGATGCTTTGCACTAAGAAAATATGTTGCATAAGACCTCTTTAAAGTGTTCAAAAGCAAAGATGTCAGTTTGAGGACTAAAATAAACCTTGCCCAAGTTATGGTGTTTTCAGTTGCCTCACTGCATGTGAAAGTTGGATAATGAATAGAAGGCCACAGAAGAATTGATGCATTTGAATTACTGTGTTTGAGAAGAATCCTTAAAACCAAGGATTGCCTGCCAGCAGAACAAATATGTCTGCTTTGGAAAAGATACAGTCAGAATGTTCCATGAAGGCAAGAATAGTGACACTTCTCTCATTCTTCAGACATATTATCAGGAGGGACCAGTCTCTGAAGAAGGACATTACACTTGGTAAAGTAGAGGGTCCGTGAAAACAAGGAAGACCACCAATGATATGGACTGACACTGTGGCTGCAGCAGTGGGCTCAAGCTCAACAGTAGCTAGGACGGAACAAGATCGAACAGTATTTCATTGTGTTGGGCATAGTGCATGAGTCAGTGGCACCTAACACCAAGGATCAGCACTGGACTACGAACCACAAGGTCAGCAGTTCAAACCCACCAGGTGTTCCTAGGAAACCGTATACAGGATCACTATGAGTCAGAACTGACTCAATGGTACTTAACAACAACCTGTATCCATGGAGTCTCCATATGTATGGTGTCAGTTCTTAAGTGCTCAACTACTAACTGAAAAATTGGCTTGGAAGAAAGGATTGAGTTTCTACTTCTGAAAGGTCATGGTTTTGAAAACTTTATGGAACATACTTCTATTCTGCACACAGGGTCCCCATGTTTCAGAATCTTCTCAACTGCATGTTGTGTTATTTTTTAATTTACTCCACAGTCTCCTTTGCAATGTACTACTGCAGAACTAACCCTTCCACCAAAAGGTCAGCAGTTTAAATGTACCAGATGCTTCACAGAGAAAAATATAGCCACCTACATTCATCAAGATGGTTGTTGTTGTTGTTAAGTGCCATCAAGCTGGTTCCAACTCATAGAGACCCTGTATAAGTTTCCAAGGAGTATCTGGTAAGTATGAACCACTGGTCTTGGGGTTACTAGCCTTTGAAATCTCCTGGGGTGGTTTTACCTTGTCCTACAAGAGTCTCTAAGGAGCTCTAGTAGCATAGATGTTACGAATTGGGCTGTGAACCACAAGGTCAGCAGTTTGAAACTACCATCTGTTCCGCGGGACAAAGATGAGGCTTTCTGCTCCTGTAAATATTTACAGCCTTGGAAACCCTGTGCAGGGTCACTATGAGTCGGAACCAACTCCACCACCAGAGTTTCTGTGAGTTGGAATTGATTCAAAGACAATGGGTTTGGTTCTGGTGATTCTGTTCATACTCTGGTTCCTCTGAGATACACAGGACTCCTGGGCTACCCTGCTGATGCTGTTATTAAGTGCCATTGAGTCCGTTCTGAATCATAGCAACCCTCTATGGAGCAGCTGATGAGTTTAAAGCATGAACTTTGTGATTCAAACTGACCTATGGGCCAGTGCTTATCCAACAGAGCCACACCAGGACTCCTCCCCTAATGGAGAAGGATGTGATTGGAGCAGAGCTGATTTAGCCCAGTCCTCCCTGCAGACACTACTCCAGGTAAATGAAACAACCAGCAGACCCCCAGCTATGTAAGCAATCCCAGAGGAGACTATAAGAATTGTCCAGCTGAGTCTAAACTAAGTTCCGAAGCTACAACTCATGAGTAAAATAAATGTCCTTTACCTTAAGCTACTCACTTTTGGGTGGTTTGTTATGCAGCATTATGTTGTTGTTGTTAAGTACCTTTGAGTCCGTTCTCACCTTGTATAGGGTTTCTGAGGAGCAGCTGGTGGGTTTGAACTGCTAATTTTGTGGTTCAAGTCAAACTTGTGGTCCAGTGCTAGTCATACAGTGCCACAAAAGCACTCTAAGGCAGTATTATGGTGACAATAAATAACTGATACATAACTTCATTGTAGGGTTGAGGGATATGATACTCAGAACAGTCAAAGGAAATGATAATGATCAAATGGCCAGTAAGTGTTGGAGGTAGAATCAAGTTTTGTTAGACTCGGTCTAATTCTCCAGACCATTGCCTACCCATCTTCTTACTTCTCAAATGCAAACATGTAGACCAAGATACTAATTTACTGATACTTGTTTCCCAATTGTCCACAGTTGCTGGTCATAGTAAAAGCCCAGCTATTATCGGTCACATATTGGTTAAATTATATTTAAAATACAGGTTTATTTCTGAAGTCATAAACATTAGAGACTAAGGGAAAAGAAAGGTATATTGCTTTATTTTCTCCTTTATTGAAGAGCAGGAGAAATGTCATAAAAGAAGATTCTTATTGGCCAAGTGGCAGCATCGATGGACTCAAGCATGACAACAGTAGTGAGGTTGGCTCAGGATTGGGCAGTGTTTCATTCCACTGTGCATAAGGTCGCTATGGGTCGGTACCAACTCGATGGCACCTAACAACAACAACCACCTCTGAAATACTTGTGGGCAAACAATGTAATATTTTTAACTTGCTTCAAAGTATTTCAAGGGGAAAAAAAGATAGATTAAAATCCTGATAATGATTGCAGGGTAATAATTATCACTGTACTGATCTCTCAACTTTTGAGAAAGTTTAAAGATTTTCCAAATAAAGTGTGTAAAAGAAAAATAAAATGTATTTACCAAGGGGCATTGGTTTTAGTCTTGTCTAAGACACTAATTTGGACAAGTCAATTTACCATCACATATTTTATTTTTTCTTCAATAAAGCAGCATAATAACAGTTTCCTGAACTTTCCCCAGAAGAGTGTGGTTAAAAAAAATAAAAAATAAAAAAAAGTGCAATCACGAGCTTGGCTTCCCTCCCTATCCAGGGCTTGAATAACATAGAAACACCCTTCAACCTCTGGAAAGATGCCATCCATGTAGGTTTACGTCAATTGGAGTGGAATGTGTCCACCAAACCAATGAATAACCCCTGGCTATTTCATTCTTAGGCATGAACACTTATTTTTATTCACTGCATATGTTCCAGGGAGTCTTGTGCTTACTGCTACACCAATATCAATAGAATCCACTGTTTTATTAAGTTTGTCAAGTACCAGAGTATCTTGTCAGCAGCACAGAATTATAAAATCTGCCCTAACACATTGAAAAGCAGCTGTTTGTGAGTACATTTCTATTCATACAGATAATCTTACTTACATATATTTATTGGCTCACACATGAGGGGGTTCAGCTGCTTGTCATCACTCCTGTGCTCTAACCTTAGGAAGCTGAGCAAGCTTTGCTAACTACAAGTGCAGAGCCTAGCAGGACTGCATCTCCTCCTGTGATTTCCTCTTCAAGAATGATCCCCCAGCCTTCACAATATGACTCAATATCATCTCTGTTTGCTGACTAACATCTGTCTCCTCAACTGAGAATACAAGAACCTCAATGATCTGACCCCTGTACCACACTTTTCTGACTTCATCTTTTGTCTCCATCTCTACTACACACACACACACACATTGAACTAAAATATTTGATGGTTCCTAATCCCCCAATAGATTATATTACTCCTCAGAGACTTGCTTTTGCATAACCTCTGGTTTATGTTTAAAATTCCTTAACCTCCCTACACATTGTACCTAGGTCACAAACTCCTACTCGTTTTTCAAAACCATCACTTAACAACAACAACAATTAAGGATCACCTGGCGGTGCCCTGGTTAAGCATTCAAATGCTAACAAAAACATCAAGGGTTCCAATTCACCAGGAGAAAGATTATCAGTCTACTTTGCTAAAACATGTTAAGTGCTTTCAAGTGGGTTCCAACTCATAGAGACACTGTGTAGGGTTTCCAAGAAGCATCTGGTGTCTGGTGAATTTGAATTGCTGACCTTGTGGTTAGCAGCCCAGTGCATAACTTACTATGCTCTCAGGGCTCCTTCAACAAAGAATGTTGTTGTTGGAGCTGACCCATAGCAACCCTGTATAATATTACCAAACCAAGAAGTGGCTGATGAGCTTGAACTGCTGACTTTGCTGTTCAAACCGACTTTGCAATCTAGTACATTAACCCACAGCACCACACCAGGACTCCAGGAGTATAAGGTCAAAAACGCCAATGGTGCCTTGGTTGAGAAATCCCACTCTATACAAAAGGAACCTTTCTCTATACTATTATACCTGTGTTGTCATTGTGTGTCATCTAGTCAGTGACGACATATACTGTCCTTACAGAACAGGGTAGAACTGTCCCATAGGGTTTCCTGGGCCTGGTTGTAATATTTACAGGAGCAAATCACCAGGCCTTTTCTCCCAGGGAGCTATTGTTTTTGCTGTTGTTGTTCTGTGCCATGGAGTCGGTTCTGACTCATAGCGACCCTGTGCAGGGTTTCTGAGGCTGTAAATCTTTACGGGAGCAGAAAGCCTCATCTTTCTCCTGCGGAACAGCTGGTAGTTTCAAACTGCTGACCTTGCGGTTCGTACCCGGATTCCTAACCACTACGCTCCCAGAGCTCCTACGTGGGCTCAAACCACCCACCTTCCAGTTAGTAGTGGAATACTTGACCATTGTGTCTCCAGGGCTCCTTATAGCTGTGGATATCGATATTGTTACACACATGCTTTCTAGGTTTATTTCCATAGTTATTTCTCCCACTAGAACAGAGATTAACAAAGTGCAGCCCAGTGTGACCTGCTTCCTATTGTACAGCCCTGTTCTTCCATTCACATTTTGTCTCTGGACAATTTTGCTCTACAGTGTCATAGTTGGGTAGCTGAGACAAAGACCATATTGCATCTTCGTAGTCACTCGGTACACAAAGTTACAAGATTTACAATGAATCTGTTGCCAGAGTTTATTCCAATTTATGGTGACCCCATGTGAGTCAGAGGAGAACTGTGTTCAGAGTGTTTCCAACAGCTACTTTTTCAGAAGCAGAACTTCAAATCTACCTACCAAGGAGCCTCTGGGTGTACTTCCAACCTTTCAATTAGCAACTGAGCTCATTAACTGTTGCACTACCCAGGGCATCTCATGTATTTACTATGTTGTTGTTGTTAAGTGCCCTTGAATTTATCCCAACTCCTAGTGACACTGTATAGGGTTTCCAAGGAGTGGCTGTTGGGTTTGAACCACCGACCTTGTGGTTCAAATCAACCTTGCATCCAGTGTTTTATCTCACAGTGCCACACCGAGACTATTTGTTGTTGTTAAGTGCCGTAAAGTTGGTTCCAACTCATAACAACCCTGCATAGGCTTTCCGAAGACTAGCTGGTGAGTTTGAATTGTCATCTTTGTGGTTTGCAGTCTAGTGCTGATCCTACAGCACTATACCACAAGACTATGTTGTTGTTGTTGTTAAGTGCCTTCAAATCAGTTCTGACCCATAGGGACCCTGCATAGGGTTTCTGAGAAACAGCTGGTGAGCCTGAACCACCGATCTTTCAAGTTCAAACAGAGTTTGCAGTCCAATGCATTACCCCAGAGCACCACACCACGACTCTAGAGACATTTAAAAAAGGTTTGGTGACCCTTGTGCTACAGTGTATACTAGGTTGTGTGTATGTTACACCAAGCATCTAGCACAAAGTCTGTACTGAATGAGGATTAATTGTATTAACTCAGACAACTTGTGAACTGTCTTGCTCCAGACCCAACCATTCATTGCCTGGCCTGACAATACACATCTACCAGAGAGCATGCTGAGTTTACTGATGGATCTTGTAACCTGACCATGAGATAGCAAAGTGACTATAGTCACAGCAGGCATGATTATCATACCATCAGCTCCACTTCCTCTGTACCCCTAATGAAGTGCCCAAGCAAAGCTCGCCTTCCACATTTACAATGAAGACTTACTGGAAAGCATGTTCCATCACATACCCTGTGTGGGTATAATGCAGTCTATTTTGTTCATGGTGACATAAATGTGGTCATCCTTTTCATAATCCAGAATCCACATAATGCAAATTGGCTGTAAGGGATAATGGTCTCTCAACAACATAACTGGTGAAGTGAGAGAAGAATTTGGGACAGGAAATGAATTTTCACAGAGAAAATGACTCAGGTGCATCAGTGGGATTTGTAAGGACAGTTGTACAATTCAATACACATTTATCAATTGGCACCGTAAACTTCGGCTTGGAATAGAAAGGGCATAAGAATAAAAGAGTCCTACTTTAGCCAAAAAGCAAAAAAGAGCTAGAATTTCAGATTAAATGTGATAACATATACAAAAGTCAGGTTCTGGAATGTAATATATGTTCACAGGATATTAATGGAAAGTACAATTTTATCCCTATTTTACAGATGAGGAAACTGAGACTCAAATAGAGTTAATTATATAATTTCACAGGTAGTAAATAATTGTGTTAGTGTTCCAGGATTATTTGATCCCAAATCATTTCTGTTATACCATTAAGTGTTCCCAGTGGAGTATGCAAAGGTGTTCTGGTGGCAAAGTGAAGTCACAGTTAGGTGGACACTTTCACCATAGTTTTGGGTCATCATTGTGATCACTGCAAACCTCCCAATACAAGTGTGGCAGATTTGAGTAAGACTCAGCTGGAGTTCATGCAGCTTTCTAAACCCAGAGAGACAAATGACATAGGCAACAAATAAAGTAGAGTAACACAGCAGACGAACAAGCAGAGACAGATGTAGCTCAGTGGGTAAGTGGGAAGCCAGGCACCCCGACAGGCATGAGGGGATCTGTATCTGAAGGCTGTCAAATGAACTGTAGACTTGACAGCTGGAGGAAGGAGGTTGTTGATGCTCTTTCTCTAGTTAAAAGGTGTGTGGAAACCCACCAGTCTCGGTAAGTTACACCATGGAGGGCCAAGGTGGCTGAAGGTATCCCTTTATCTGTGAAGTATAAATTGCACCTTGGATTTCCATAATTGCTCATCTAGTGATACTCTTTCCAGAGGTAGATAGATACAATCATCATCTGCAGTATCAACTAGTTTGGTAAAACATTCCACAATGCTAACTCAGATGGTGAGATCAAATAAATAGGGTTCAAAACATACCTATGTCCGTGCTATTGGAAAGTACTGAATTTTGTTGTCAGGAAGAGTTAATCCCTGGAGACATCATGCTTGGTAAAGTGGAGAGTCAACGACAAAGAGGAAGACCCCCAACAAGGTGGTTTGACATAGTGGCCACAACTATAGCCTCAAACATAACAATAATTGTAAGGATGGCACAGGACTAGACAGTGTTTTGTTCTGTTGTCCATCGGTTCACTACACATCAGAACTGACTCAATGGCACTAAACAGCAATAACAACATTGCTGAAGATACTATGTCAATACATCTAGTTGAGGGTTTCCTTCATTTGCACTGACACTTTACTTTACCAGGTGTAATTGGTAAGGTTTGGTGTCAACTTTGGTTGGCCAGGATTCTCAGCAGTTTAGCAGTTATCACCTTCATGATGAGATCGAATATAACGAAATCAGTCCGTGATGTGATCTGATGTGATCACCCTGGATCTGTTGCAATTATCCTATGTGTTGTAAATCCTCACTTCTAAGCTGTGAATGAGAACAAATGCAGGATTAGGTAGAGTAGGATCAAGATATAAAATGAAAGAGAAATGAACTGAGCTTAGAGAAACCTACTGCCACCAAGAATAGAAGAGCCAGGAGTGCATCCATTGGTCCTGGGATCCCTGCCCTGTGAAGCTCCTAGATCCAGGGGAAGATTGATGGCAAGATGTATGAAGATCTTCAAGGAACAGCAGGCCTCCTGATGCTGAAAAGAGACAGGGAGCTTTCCCCAGAGGCGGGGAAAACAAAGTCTTCCCCAAGAGCCGGCACTCTGAATGTGGACTTCTAGCCTCTGAAACTGTGAGGGAATCCATTTCTGGTTGTTAAAGCCATCCACGTGTGGTATTTTTGTAAACCACCATTAGATAACTACGACACCAGGTATAATGTCCTCTGTAGAGATTGGTCTTTTCTGATGATGTGTCCAAAGTAAAAGAGTCAGCATCACATTAGCCTCACTTCTCAGGAACTCCCTGGCTGTATCTCTTCTAAGACTATTTGTTCATTCTTCTAAAAGTCAGTGACATATTTGATATTAATCACCAGCACCGATTGACGATGGCAGTGACAATGGACTCAAGCAAACCAATGATCAGGAAGATGGCGCAGGACCAGGGGACATTTCATTCTGTTGTACATGAGGTTGGTATGAGTCCAGACCAATTGAACAGCAGCTAACAACAACTTCTGGAAGTTTAAACTAAAATAAAATAAAGTATCTGGCATTTGATCAGTAAGTGCTTAATACATAATGTCTCATTATTTTTATTGACTTTCTGGTATGATTTCTAGTTGTTTGGAAACATCATGCTTAATATTGCAGATACAGTCACCAGGGATATACCTTCATGATGGCCTGCTTCTCTGTGAAGCTGACTGTCAATTCAGAATATTTCACTAAACAGATAGATGTGTTGCTTCCTACTCAATGAACTGTTGTATACGTTTCAATTCTGTAGTCTCACAAGAACTGTGCCTCCTGTTCTTTTCTGTTCTACCTCTTGTTTTATGTGCTTTTCTGGACCACCTTGCCCTGAATTCCATCAGCCACTCTCAGAAGTTATAGTGCATTGGACCTGGATGCTCCTTAAGTCTCTTGAGTTTCCAGGACGTTGGCTAGAACTGCTCCCTTCACTTTATCATATTTATGATTTTTTATTATAGTCATACTTTCCTGTCAACCACAGTTCTGCCATCCAGACTTGTATCCTCTAAGCCATCAGAACATGCCCAAACTCCAGCCTTCACTGCAGGGGCTATAGACACACAGGCTCCAACAGGAGACAGGAAAGTCCCCATGTTATGACCTTGCCATATGTCTTCATAACTTAGTGCCGCCATAACACAAATACCACAAGTGGATGTCTTTAACAGAACAGAAATATATTCTCTTAAAGTTCAGGAAGCTAGAAGTCAGGGCATGGCTCTAAGGAGAGGTCCTTCCTTGTTGATTTCAGCTTCTATTCACTGCCAGTTATCCTTGTATCTCCATTAGAGATCTACTTTTTCTCCCTCTTTGTGTCTCTGTGTCCATTCGGTCCTTTTAATAACGCTGAAGTGATACAATTTTGAACCCACCTTTTTAAGGCAAAGGCCCCTGGGTAGCAAAAGTGGTTTGTACTTGTCTACTAACCTGAAGGTTATCAGTTTGAATACACCTTGCAGGTCCATGACAGGAGGGTCTGGCAATGTAATCCTGTAGAGATTGCAGCCAAGCAAACCATATGGATTGGTTCTACTCTGTAACACATAGGGTCCCCAGTAGTTGAAATCTATTGGAAGCTATGGGTTTAGTGGTTTTTTTCTTCTTGGCTATGATTTAATCAACATAGCAAAGGAAACCCTATTTCCAAACAGATATACATTTCTAGATTTAAAGTCAAGATGTCAACACTTATTTTTGGGAGACACATTTCTATCTATAGTAGCACTTGTGACCTTCCTTCAAAAATGTGGCTAGGTAAGTAGGTTTTCCTTTTCCTTGCTTTGTATAACATTCCTGATCAATCTCAAGGAGTCCAAGAAAATACTTTACAAGAAACTTGGCTTGAAACCAGCCTAGATCCTACACATATTAGATGGCTTCCTTTTAACCTGTTGACTTGCAAACAGAGTTAGTATGGCTGCAAGAGTATTTAGAAATCATCAGTATTTCTAGGAAAGAATAACGTCCACTAGCATTTGTCCCCATATTTTATTAGTCTAATTCATTAATCTTTTTGGTTGCTTTTGTCTTTCAAGTTCACCTGAAGTGGTGAACCATTACGTCTCTCATGGCCCTCTTGATGGATAAAAGATGTCCACACAGTTAGAAAACCACTTTCCAGTCTAGAGATAGCCCATCTCTCCAGAAAGAATCACATTCTATTAATTAAAATAAACTTGTATCCCTAGAATCTCACCAGGACCCATGTACATCACCTCATCCTGGCCCCCGGTTTATACTGACTCCATTGACTTTCAACTCAATCCCCTCTGTACAAGCCCTGCTTCCAAGCCTCCATACTGTTTCCCACCAAACATCTTCTTTGGTCTGCAGATACTGAAATATAGGGACCTGCCAGACAGCAAGAAGCAGCAATATATAAGGGTACATCTGAACCCTTTCTGACCCTCCCACACCCCTGAGAGAGTATCCTTTGTTAGAGTCTCACTTTGTCTTCGTATTGCTTCTCCTTTGATTTAAGGTCTCTCATACTCCTGGACTCATAGAGCAAAATAAGGTGGAAGTAATGAATTCAGGGTGAATCTTCCTTAATGAAAAATATAGGAAATTAGGTTCTTTCAAGAAAGAACAAAGCTATTAGTCATGCAGACTGGCCAGTGTAATTTTGACCGGAGGCTAAAATTATATTATGTAAACTAAAGGTTTCCAAATCTGCTCATGATCCAAAAATTCAAATCTGTTTTGTTTTGTAATGGCAATTCCTTTGTGTGTTTGTGTGCTTGTGTGTGTGTGTATATGTGTGTGTGTGTGAGAGAGAGAGAGAGATTCATGCAAGAAACAGTGTGGAGATAATATCTGTAGCCTAAGATGCCTAGCCACTCTACTGAGCTCAGGCACTGAACAAGGTCAATTTGGAGCTCAGCAGAATTTACATTTGTGCTGGTGGCATGGAGTCTTGGTTGAGGGATTCAGATTATAATACAATGACTCTCAATAGGTAAGAGCAGTGAACAGGCCTTTTGTATAAACAGACCTGAAATTATGAAAAATAAGCAGATACACATGAGACACCTGAGTTAAATCTCAATTCTAGAGATTGCAGGAATCATCAGTGAATGGTCACTTAGTCCCAGAGATGAATTTGCACTTAACAGATCAAATGTCTGTCTTAGAGAGAGTTACTCTAGGGGATGTATTGATGCTATCCATCTCCCTTCTGGATATGAAATGAATATAAACAAAGACTCAGATGAGGATCAAAGAAAACTTTAAGCTTTATTACCACAAAATAAAGAACTTCAGATGCATCCTCAAGCTGCTTTGGCTTAGAAGACCTAAAGGAAGCCCTTTCCTGGCTCTCTCTCTAGCCCAGTGTCACCTGAAGGCCCATCTGGGGAAAACCCTCATCTACAGAGGAAGCATTTAGTTTGCTCCATGCCCCATGAAGCATGAGACAGCAAAGAAATGCAAGTTGGAGAGTGGGCCTCTAGGCTTGCAGGTCAGTCCACATGAATTGAGCATTGCAAAGTTGGCTTCTCCAGACAGGATGTCAGGGAAAATGTCAAAGGCCTGGCTGCCATGAGCAGAGACCAATCACAGCTCATCCTTGAAGAAGTCATTCATTCTATCTCCAAACACACCACCTCTAGGACTTACCCCTCTATCCCCAACTCACGCAGAGACACCTCAGATGGCAGGCTTGGCAATCTGCCACTGAAAAGTCACAAAGTTGAAAACCTTATGCCATAGTTCTACTCACACACATGGGGCCACCGTGAGTCAGAATTGACTATAAAGCCGCCACCACCACCATTTTAGTCAAACCTCGCAGCAAAAGTAACAACAATGTAGATATAATGATGATCCCATTTGAGAAAACCAGGTTCAAAGACAGAATGAATTTATACTGTGGAATGCGACTCATGTGTCGTGTTCAGGCTGAGACTGTAGCCCTAGTCTGTTGGATTTACTTTATGTCATGTGCGGCGATCTCACAACAATATTCTGGGCATGTGGGCATTTTATTCAACACAAATTTTCACGATCAAGAAATAATTAGGCAATTTGTATATTTTATCACTTCTATATTTGTAAGGTTAATGCACCAGACTGCAAAGCCATTTGAACTGCAAGGTCGGTGGTTCAAGCTCACCAGATGCTCCTTGTTGTTGTTGTTAAGTGCCTTCGAGTCGGTTCTGACCCATAGCGACCCTGTACAGGGTTTCCGAGGGTGTAAATCTTTACGGGAGTAGAAAGCCTCATCTTTTTCCCATGGAGCAGCTGGTAGTTTCGAACCGCTGATCTTAAGGTTCGCAGCTCATTAGAAACCCTATATAGGGTTGCTATGGGTTAGAACTGACTCAATGGCACTTCACAACTACAACATATTTGTAGAGAAAAGAGCTCTGCAAGTGTAGTGGTTACGAGTCAGGCTGCTAACCTCAAGCTCAGCACTTTGAAACTACCAGTCATTGCATGAGAGAAAGATGAAGCTTTCTGCTACTGTAAAGATTTACAGCCTCAGAAACCATACGCAGGGTTGCTATGAGTTGGAACCGACTCCACAGCATACCACCACCACCACCACCACCACCACCACCACCACCATATTGGTAGAGAAAGACCTCTGGTGGTAAACTCAACATCAGCAGTTTGATTCCACCAACTACTCTTCAGGAAAAAGATGAGTCTTTCTGCTACCATAAAGATTCACATCCCTGGAAACCCTATTAGGGTTGTTGAGTCCAAAATGACTCAATGGAAAACCACCACCACCACCATATTTGTAGAGAAGACAGTGGTAGTTTCAAGATAGAATTCTCAGTTTCCGTGTAGAGACTCTGGATAAATTCCCAACGAGTGAAAGTGCACCAGCACTCATTTGTCAGTGGAGACTGGTATGTTACTAAGATATTGAACACGTTTCAGTGGAACCACCAAACTAAGATAGATTAGTAAGAAAGACCATCTGATCTGTTTCTGAAAAATTAGTCAGATCACGATGATCTGATCCACAACCAATCATGTAGACATAGGGATTCATTTGCAAGGACTCTGATTCCTGTGCTAAATCTTTGGACAAAATATGAGGTGGAGACATTGAGGTGTATAGTATTGGGAAGTGTAATTGTTAAGTTCCGCCACAAATGCATGGTGTCAAAAAGGACACAATTTTGGCTCAGAATCTGGAGAAGCTAGCTCCTCTGAGCCAGTCAGCTTAATAAAATCTGAAACTTTACTTCACCTCTCTGAGTGGCCTCGGTTTCTTTAACAACGGATCAAGAGCTGCTGCGATACCCTCAGACCCAGGGCTGCTGCGTCACTTCCGGGCCAAGAGCTGCTGTGACACTCTCGAATCTAAAACTGCTGTAACATTTGGTTCCCTGACCAGGAATCGACTGTGCTGGCCCATTGGGTCACTGGATCAGAGTCAGGGAGTGGCTGTTGGCGAGCTCCCCTTGGCGGTGAGATGACATGCTACTGCCACATTTGACAGTTCCTGCTCCTTCCAAGTGGGGGCAGCCAGCGGCTGCACCTACTTCTCCCAACTGGACTCAAAAGAAGAGGTTAAACTAGAGAATGGACCCAGGACTTCTGGAACAGGTAACCTGACCCATTCCAGCCTGGAGATCATATGGTGCTTAGAACGTGAAGAGATGGACCTGACAATCAGTTAGAAAAAAAAGTGGACTGAATCCTGGGAAGTCCTTCTAGCCACTCCATCAGCTGTCAAGTTAGCCAGACTCCAAACTTGGATAAAATGGAACTCTCACAAGACTATTCCTTTCATCTTGGATGAAAACATTTAGATCTATTTAGCTCAGAGTGCAATAAATGTATCTGATTTGTTTTTCCTTTCAGGAAGGCATCCAGAAGCATCTGCAAAGATTACTGAGGACTAAAATAAAAAATTATCCCAAGCCCAGAAGCCAAGGTAGAAGGAGTCCCCACCGGATTCACCAGACTGAAGAAAGCCTCATCTCCATGAGAAGCTGAAACGGACCCTACCAGTGCTTACAAGGTAACATTAAGATGTACAACCCTCCCTGCTTCAGCCACAAACCAGGAGCTGGCTGATCTACGCATGACCAAAGCATAAGGATGTCTGCCGTGGGACTCATTTTAATTAGACTTTGGAGTGCGGGAAAGGGAGAAATCTGTATGATCTATACACCCACACCACCAAGGTGGGCCAAATAGTAACCACACTACTCTTCTATGTTGTTGTTGTTGTTGTTAAGTGCCGTCGAGTCGGTTCCGACCCATAGCGACCCTGTACAGGGTTTCCGAGGGTGTAAATCCTTACGGGAGTAGAAAGCCTCATCTTTCTCCCGCAGAGCGGCTGGTAGTTTCGAACCGCTGACCTTAAGGTTCGCAGCCCGATTCGTAACCACTACGCTACCAGAGCTACTCTTCTATAGTTTCTATAAAAGAAAGGGTACCCTTCTAGGTAACTGAATCTATAACTAATGGAACTGGAATGGCCCTAATCCTTCTTTCGCACCAATAGACCCAGATGTGAAATGCCATCTATCAAAATAAATAAACCCTAGACTACTTATTGGCTGCAGAAGGAGGAGGGGTATTTGAGAAGTTTAATTTTACTAACTGCTGCGTACTAATAGATGACCAGAATCTGGCAGTAAAAGACCTTGTAAAAATGCAGAAAGTTGCCCATGTCACTGTGCAATCTTGGAGTGGGTGGAATGCACAGAGCCTATGGGGAGGGTAATTCTTCACCTTTAAAGGTTTCAAGACCCTCATGGATAGGGTCTTGTTTTATTTGGAATTTACTTAATCATTCCATGCCTCCTCCCACTAGCAATCAGGGCCATATGAACTGCCATTATAACAATAATCAATCGAAAAGGTTACCAACAATCCAAATCAATACCAAAATACTATTCCTTACACAACATTTAGATGATGCCCCTGGGAAACTGGTCTCAAAGCACATCAAACGGGGGAATGAGCAGAAAGAGGTAAAAACATTCACTGCCCTCTCCGCCCAGGGGAGAAGCTCAAATGATAATCAAGTTACTGAGTGGGACCAATCCTCTCCACCCAAGAGTCAAACTAGAATGTTAATCAGGTTACTGAACAGAACCAATTCTCTGGCTTCCCTCCTGTCTTCAAACAGGTCCACAATCTAACCCCTCCCCGATTCTGACCCCATATAAAGTCTGTACTGTGCTGTATTCAGGGCTCAGAATCTGCAGAAGCTAGCTTCTCTGAGCTAGCTGGCTTAATAAAATCTGAAGTTCTATTTAAAAAAAAAAAAAAAAAAAAGACACACTTTCCATTTCCTACTCTTCTCCTTTCAACTGTCCAGAGCTCCCATACAACATCGTAGTGTCCTGATATTTAGTAACCAAAATTAAACCCGTTGTGTTGAGTTAATTCCAACTCATAGTGGCCCCAAAAGAAAGAGCAGAACGTCTCCACAGGGTTTCCAAGACTGTCAGACTTACAGAAACCGACTATGAAATCTTTCTCCTGTGGAGCAGTTGGTGCCTTTGAACTACTGACCTTTTGCTTATCATTCAAGTGCTTGACTGATGTGCCACCAGGGCTCCTTGAGTTTTCATTTGGTGTTAAGTGCCATCAAGTCAGAATTGAGACATAATGACCCTATATAAGGTTTCTAAGGATTGGTTGGTGAGTTTGAACTGCCAGCTTGCATTTCAAACTGACTTTGCAATTCACACCAAGCTTTTATTTGTTGTTGTTGTGATGTGCCATGAAGTCAGTTCTGACTCATAGTGACCCTGTACAGGGTTTCCGAGGTTGTAAATCTTTATGGAAGCAGAAAGCCTCATCTTACTCCCATGTAACAGCTGGTCGTTTTGAACTGCTGACCTTGCGGTTCGCAGCCCGATTCGTCACCACTACGCTACCAGAGCTCCTTAAGCTTTTATTAGCACTCTGGAATTATCCTCCTGAATTTCTCTAGCCCCTTCTAGAGCTATATCTGAAGACCTAAATAAGAGGTTATGTTGTTCTAGTCTAAGAAATGAGCAGTGCACCTCATTTCACTCCATAAATTTTATGAATGTTTGTAGGAAACAGGCAAAGGAGTTTATCAAGAAGGAACTGATTCCAACCACAGGAGAGAGATCTGAGAAGTTAGCAGGGCCTGTGAGGCAGCCCAGAGACTAGCAGCAGCAGGATACAATTGGTATCCAAAGCTGAGGGAACAAAGGTGGTATTGAGGAGCCCAGGGGCTGGGGCCACCAGGGAGAAGTTAGAAGCACAGCAAACTGGTTCAGTGAGAGCTGGAGCCATTCTCAGAAATGCCACCAGAGGCAAAGAGTGAAAGGGGCAGGGAAAGACTCCCAGTCTGCAGATGTAATAATAATGGAACTTGGCTGTATTTGAACTCACTACTGCTTGATTCCATGGAGCACTGGTACTGAGGCTTTCTGCTCCCATAAAGATTTATAGCTTCAGAAACTCTATTCAGGGTGGCTATGAGTCAGGACTAGCTCTAAGGCACATAACTGCCACCACCACCATTGCCTTATTCCAAAGCCAAAACTCTCCACTCCACATTCTCATTCACTGTCTTCTTTCAACACAGTAGCGTAAAATGTCTGACTTTGCATAAAATAAGGATGATTCACATCTACTTTGCCTACTGTCACAAATCAGTTGGGATTCTCAAAGTAGGTAACATAAGTGAAAATGTTTTGAAAACGTTAAGAGTCATTCACTCTATACGGTATTATTTCCACTTCTGCTTCTAGCAGGCGCTGTCTGCTTCCTAAGTCTCTCCATGTGGGACTAAGCTACTATTTTGGGCCTGCCAAGCTGTTTTCATTTTCCACCAGCATGCATGCTCCATTTGGGTAATGACAACAGATGCGACAATGGGAACAAAACTCCTACCATCTCTGCTCTAACCCAAACATCCCAAAAGCTTCTTCCAGCACTCAACCCCCACCCCCCACTCATCTGCTCCTGGCCAGGGAAACATGAGAATGCCAAGCTCTGCTCCCTGTCTTTTCCTAGCCTTGATCATTCCTGATAAGCCTTTTTGCTAATCACTTTCCCTTTCCACAACTTTGAGTTCTGATGTGTTATCCATATTATATTAATAAAGGTCCACAGGGGAAGAGTGATTTGATACAGGCTAAGAAATAATTGTAAGAAAATGTTTTGACATTATGTTAATGCCTGTCGGTGTATTATCCCCAATTTAAAGTTAATCACCAAAATTACATTGCAATTCCAAAAATGTAATAAACTCAGATTTGTTGAGGAGTGAATAATAAAGGAACTGAGAACCAGGTGGTAAAAGAGAAGTAAACTTCTAGTTTAACTCCTTCATAGTCTCTAATCAAAGGAGAAAGAAAGAAATGGTGCATTTTTTTGCCATGTGAAGCTTGTCAAAAGAGAGAGAGAGAGAGAGAGAGAGAGAGAGAGCTTCATAATGAGAGAAAAATAGGTCTTTTTCTATGAGAAAACATAAATCAATGTTGAAATAAAGTGTTGAAATTTAAATCATGTCAAAAGAGTTCCAATAATCAGGAAGTTTGTCATTATGTGGATAAGGTCAGCTTTAGCCACTTGATAAAGTATTCACTTTTCTCCTACACTTTTAGTGTTTTGCTTGATATTTTGTTCTATACTTCCCATGGCTTGTCAAACTATCCTGCTGGACTGCTGGTCATCACCTTAAAAATCAAATGAATCCTATAACATTTCCCTCAAAACCAATTCCCTACTGCTAGATACCAGCACTGTCACAGACTCTGACACTCAGAACCTGACCTTTCAGTGTCATGCCAGCCACTCACGTGCTGACTTACAATTCTTTTGAGCAGCCTCTTACAAGAAAGAGAACATTAAAAGCACCCATTTTGCACATGATTTCTGCAGGACAGGCTCCCACTACTGAGCACTTTCATGGTCTTTAATTCCAGAAGCTTTACAAGACAGAAAGCATTCTTGTCCTCTTCTGTTGTGTCAGTGGACTCTGGTGACCCCATGCACAGCAGAATGAAACATTACCTGGTCCTGCTTAGTCCCCGTGAAAATGTGAAGATTGAACCATTGTGATCCATAGTGTAGTCATAGACTACCAGCCTTTCTTTCGATTCCATCTTAGTCTGGAAGTTCTGTTAAAGACTGTTGAGCAACATAGCAACATGCAAGCCTCCACTAACAGCTGGTTGATGCCTGTGCATGAGAGTACTGACCAGGAATCAAACCCAGGTCTCTCACATGGAAGGGGAGAATTCCATCACCAATCCCCATATATAGTGCTACCCCATTTAAAAGATGAGAACATTGCTGTCCAAGGTAGTAACTGCTCAAGATACTCATGGAGTTAAGTTGGAGCAGATTCCGTTTCAGATGGCTATTGAAAAGTCTACTGGTGTGGTATTGTAGGATTAGCACTGGACTGTAAACCACAAGGTCAGCAGTTCAAATCAACCAGTTGATCCTCATAAATCCTGTACCATGTCGTTATGAGTCAGAACTGACACGACAACAAATTCCACTTCAAAGTCAGACAAAGTATCATAGTCCCCACCTCATAGGTCTGTGATGAAGATCTGATGAGTTAGTTCATGTCAAGTGTCTAGAAGAGTAGCCACTATCCGGATCCTGCTTGGAAAATCAAGTCCTGCCTGGACAGTGGCCATCGGACAGTTCTTCCTGTATGGGCAGCCGCCATTTAGTTGTCTAGTGCTGCTATTGGAATCCTTGTGTAGTTCTGTGGTTAATGCACTAGGCTGCAAGGTTGGTTTGGGCTGCAAGGTCGGCAGTCCAAGCTCACCAGCTGCTCCTCGGAACCCCATACAGGTTCGTCATGAGTCGGAAGTGACTCGAAGGCACTTATCCACAACAAACTGTGAGACAATGAAGTTTTCAGTTCAAAGTGACCTTACAGTCCAGCACGTTAACCCGCAGCACCACACCACGCTTTCACAGTATAGGAGGATAGAAGTCTGAATTCAGCGCTCCAGCTCTATGGAAGGCTTTCTGTGTCTTGGCTCTAAATGAAGTGCCCTGTCTTCTTTCAACATCTGTGAGCCTTGTGTTCCTTGGTGATCTCCATGTGTTGTGGCATTACTATTCCCCTGGAGATGCAGGGACCTTGAGTCCAAAGCTGGATCCTGAACTGAGAGTCGGCTCCCTGTCCTTGGCGGCCGTGAGCCCTTCCTTCCATCTCCTCTTGCTTCTCTCCTGTTTTATCTTGTAAGAGAAGAGATGATTTACGTCACACTGCAGTGAAACTTCCCTTAATGTGAGCAGAGATTTGACCTGCATAAGGGTGATGCATTACCCATAATCCTGCTTCATTAGCATAACACACATAGCCTAAAATTTATTAATATAGCCTAATCCTGCCTTGGAGTCCTGGTGTGGCACTGTGGGCTAATGCATCAGACTGTAAAATCGTTTGAACTGCAAGGTTAGTGGTTCAAGCTCACCAGCTGCTCCTTCGAAACCCTATACAGGGTCACTATGGGTCAGAATCCACTCGACGGCACTTAACAACAACAACAACAAATCCTGCCTTGATGACACTTGTTGTTAGGGGTCATTAAGTTGATTCCAACTCTTAGAGACTTTGTATAAAGCTTTGGAGGCTGTAAATCTTTATAGGAGCAGAAAACTTGATTTTTTTCTCATGAGTTTGAACTGCCAAACCTGTGGTTAGCAGTTCAGTGCTTACCATACAGCACAACTGTAGTGGTCAGGATTTATGACACATCACCAATAGTAGATAATTATATCATAACATATTGTGAGGAAAGATGACATCATTATATAAGTGCCAAAGCACTTTCCTGAGGAGACAGTTCAAACTGAGTCTGCCATTCAACAGCCATTGAAATCTGCCATCTTGTCAGTTCACTGTCACCTAATGGATCGTTCACCTCTAGGAAGGCAGATCTGTTTCCTGGGCTGGAGTTGGCTACTCTGAATTGCCTTCAAGCTTTCTCATCCTGTGACTGCCTCTGGCCTCCACTAAGACCTAATTCAAATGATACTTCCTCCAGGAAGCTATCCAGGACTACCTGGACCATCCCAGTTAACTTCCCCCTTCTCTGATCTTCTATGGCATGTCTTATTTAGCTCAAACACGTGGCATTAATCAAACCCTAATGGACTATGTGCTGCTTTGCCCTCAACCAAAAACAATCTAATTACAACAGGAGAAGCACTGACTTCTCACAAAGAATCCCCAATCTGCTACTAATTATCAGCTTTATTTGTCAAATTACTATGAATGAGTTCTGGTGTGGCACTGTGGGATAATGAACTGAACTGCAAGGTCGATTTGAACCACAAGGTTGGTGGTTCAAACTCACCAGCCAATCCTGAGACATCCTTTACAGCATCACTGAGAGTTGAAGCTTACTCGACAGCACTCAAGACCACGTGTGCCTGTTATCTGTTTAGTAATTGGTCTCATTTACTCCAGGATAATGTATTTCAGAAACTTAAAGCCAGCATGGAGGTGCTTATTTTATCCCCACTTTAAAGATGGAGAAACTGACATTCAAGATGGTAAATTATTTGGTAATTAAGTGAAAAGGGTAAATCATTTGGTGATTAAGTGAAAAGGGTAAATCATTTGGTGATTAAGTGAAAATTAAGTAAGTGTGAGGTGGTATTTCAATGAGATTTTTGGGGGTAAAATGGTGTTAACGGATCTTGAGAGACTTTAATGGATATTTTGAGACACATTCCACCCCAGCCTGCAAGTAGGAGGAGTAAAAGAGGGAGGTGACAGCATTTTAGGGGGCTTCCCTGAGCTTACACCAGGCAGAAACCAAAGATCATTGCAGTTAGAAACCAGCTGCCATTGGTCAATTCTGACTCACAAACACTGCCCGCGTGTCTGAGTAGAGCTGTGTTCCATAGGGTTTTCAGCGGTTACATTTTCAGAAGCAGATCACCAGGACTTTCTTTTGAGACACTCCTTTGGTGAACACAAACTTTCTACAGTTGAGCATAGTACAAAAAATGACCCCAACCGTTCCTCCCATGAACCTCTGTACTCAGGTGGGTTTGATAATTCACTGTGGAGGCCACACAGAACTCTGACACCATGCTCACAGTTATGGGGTTAATTAGAGAGGTTAACAGGCTACAATTCAGGGTTAGACATCCTTCCAGTCAGGACAGTCTCTCTGTCATGAACACAGGCAGGCCTCTCTGCTCAGCCAGTGGGACAAAGCTCTGTTAGGGCTGCTGATAAATGCATACAGGACACAGTGTTCCTCTCTAAGTCAGTCTGAAGGCCCTGAGCTCTAGATCCATGGGTCAGCAAGTCTAGCTTCTCCCCCAGTTAAGTACCTTAAGATCACCCACTTTGCAAGTGAGCCTCCTGCCCAACGTCACTCAGATTTATTTGCTCCAGGGGTTGGGGAGTCCACCGCTCTGTTTCACACTGCTCCGACTCAAGGTTCTACTGTTTATCTTCTTTTAGAGCTTTCTTTCCCTGAGCTGAGGAAGCTTGGTGCACAGACATCCCACAGTCCAAAGGATGCACTCCACTCTTGGCTCCCCTTGATCATAGTGAGACACAACCCCCTGCTTCTGAGATGGCTCATTCTACACCCATGCTATAATTCCAAAATATTACAGTTGCAATTAAACTCTGTTAACATCCACAACTGAATCTTTTCCCACCTTCTCTTACCCAGACCCACCATGAAAATAGTCATTCTGCGGGAGTTACAAAGACTAAGGCTGGAAGAGACATTTTAAACGATTCACTACACCACAAGCCCTTTACCATTCACACACCCAGCACTCCTCAGTGCCACTCAACTCATGCATACCAGAAAGGTAGAACCTGAGACTCAGACAGGAAAGCAGCTGAGTCTAACACACCCATTCTCAGCCTATGCCCTCTCGCCCTCCGGCAGTCTTTTCAATTGAAAACCAGGTGCCTTATGTATTAAGAGAGATGTCCTTTCCTCTATTTCAAATCTGTTGCCATTTAATTTCATGAGGCAGGATAAATAGGAACACCCACTTGGCCTTTTGGGAGCCCTTCATTACTTCATTTACCTCTACCTGATCTCTCACCACTCCACATGTCTTTATAATATAGAGCTCTAATCTTCAGCAGTTTTGTGCCAATAAAATCTTCCCTCCTGCTTCCAGCCTCCACTGCATCCCCGGAGCCTCTAATCAGCTCTGCTGCCCTTGGCTGGCCTTTCCCCTTTTCTTTATGTCCTCATTGAGATAAGACAGCTGTCCTCGGCTGCTGTATTCAAAGCAAGGATGTACCTCTGATAAAGAACGCCATGATAATATTCCCGCATCTCATTCTCCATCTCCTGCACACAGCCGTGTGTCTTTTCTGAAGCTAGGACCGCCACTGACCAGAGAGCAGATGTCTTCATTGGGCTGCCCATCACGGCACTGGTTGTAGATTCCTTTCTGGGTTTTTTTTTTTTCTCTTCTTTCCTTTTAACTCAGACATTGCAGTTAATTCTGAGGCCATTGGGGTGTGCATAGTGTTTAAATTGCTGCCGTTCAGGGAGCATCACCTTGCACTGGCGTGAAAAGCAGATAATTGCCTGTCAGAGAAATACCTTAAATGCAGTGCTGGTCCCCACAGCACTTGAACCCCAGTTTAAAAGTAAATGTTTAATACAAGAAGTCACTGCCACCTGAGAAGCTCCTTGATTGTCGCACAATGAGTCAGTCTTTAAGGATGAGCACACATTGATTTGCTGAAGAGATGGAGATTAGGGCCAGAGAAAACCAGCTCTTTGCTTTCAAGGGTGTAACTGATGCCACCAAGCCCCAGGCAAGGTAGGGGTGACACTTGGTCATTTCTGAATGTTTGTAACTGAGTCCTAATGCTAACAACTTAATATTCTCTTGTGTTTTAGCAAAGAACTCAAGTGTGTTATTGGATGTTATTGGAATGGCAGTTTGTCTGTGCTTCATGGCCCCTTCAGAAAGTCAGTTTCAGCATTCTGCATACAAACAACACATAGGAGATTTTATATATGTGTGCATATATGGACTTCTGAGTGTGGTGCTGTAAGGTCAGCTTTGGATTGCGAACGACA
>NW_006408619.1:6968300-6969904 GCF_000296735.1 Chrysochloris asiatica
GTCAGCAGTTTGAAACTACTAGCGTCTCCGTGGGAGAAAGATGAGGCTTTTGCTCCTGTCCTTGGAAACCCTGTACAGAGTCGCTATGGGACGGAACTGACTCGATGGCACTTAATAACAACATATATATATATATATGAATTCTAGTGGCATAAACTGGATGCTCCTACTAACGGCAAGGTTGGTGGGTCAAATGGACCAAGAGGCTCTTCAGAAAACAAATCCTGTGGAGATCAGTGTGAGTGTGAGTCCACTGAATAACAAAAAACAATGAGAGAGAGGGAGACTCCGTTGAAAGAATCGGCTTATGTGGTTGATGTCATTGTGGAGACTGGCAAATTAGAAATTCACAAGCAGACTGGCAAGCATGCTGGGACTCTCACTCTACAGCGGATGATGCAGACAGGAAACAGAGGTTTTTTCTTATTTGGGGAAATCTCAGAGTTCCTCTCAGTCTTTCAAATGATTGCATGAGATCCACCTACATTGTTGAGAACAATCTTCTTTAATTAAAGATAGCTGAGGGTTTATGTTAACTACAACAAAACCTTCACACCAACAGCTAGACTAGTGCTTAAATAACTGCGTATTTTGGAAGACTTTCCCAGTACCTTTCCAAACTTGTTATCCACCCTGGTGCCCTGGGTTCGTTGTACATCATCTGAATTTTATCTGAACCCACTGCCATCACGTGGATTCTAACTTATAGCTACCCTGTAGACCTGCCTATAGGATTTTCAAGGGTTTAGCCTTCATGGAAGCAAACTGCCTCAACTTCCTCCCACAGAGGGCTGGCATGTTGCATCTATCAACCTTTCAGTTAACAGACAAAGCACTTGACCACTGTGCCACCAGGATTCCTCGTTATCCATTTTTAGAACTAGAAACAGTATTTTGGTAACACATTCAGACTCTTGCCTCTGGATTATGGGACTTGTCTTCCCACATCACTTGTAGTGCTCCATGTGACTGCTGTGTGGTTTTCTCATTCTCTTTATGTCTATCAGTCCCAACCCTGTGAACCAACCCCACTGATGGGGCAAATCTCCTCCAGAAGATGAGTGGGATTCAGACAACAAAAGAACAATGAAACTTAGGAATTGGTGCAAGTCCCTAGCTGATTAGATGGATGATGGCTACCTGGACAGGACTGAAGGATAGAATTTAGTTTGGGAAGTCATAAACCCCTGGCTCAAAATCTTGACAGTTTCGTCTACTTGCTATGACCTTGAACAAGTTATTTAAAATTTCTGAGTCTTAGTTTCCTAGAATGTTAAATAGGGATAGAAACCTATTTAATTAGTATAAAGAGGTTATGCAAAATGCACAATAAATATTTTCTCCTTTCACGTCAAATATTAGGTTTCATTTCCCAGTTCCCTTTCAATAAGTGAGTCAAATGATGATGTCTTTTCTTGCAAAAACTCTTGCCTGGTAAGAGAACGTATTCCAGGTATGCATGCACTGCTATGTTGGAAGAAGTACAGCTAGAGTGCCCCCTGGAGGCCAGGATGGCCAGATTTCATCTCTCATATTTCGGACATACTGTCAGGAAACACTTACTTATGAAGATCAAAGAGCACAGCCTTTGATATGGATTACAT
>NW_006408619.1:6970329-6979616 GCF_000296735.1 Chrysochloris asiatica
CTCCTTGGTGGCCCGGATGGCTAAGCTTCGTCTCTCATACTTTGGACATATTGTCCGGAGGAAACAATCATTGGAGAAGGATGTCATGCTGGTTAAGGTGGAGGGTCAGAGAAAAAGAGGAAGACCTCTAACGAGATGGATTGGCCAGGTGGCATCATTGATGGCGTCAAGTGTGGCAGTGGTAGTGAGGTTAGCCCAGGATCGAACATTGTTTCGTTCTGCTGTGCATGGGGTCGCTATGAGTCGGTTCCAACTCAATGGCACCTGACAACAACAACAACAACATTGTCAGGAGGGACCAGTCACTGGAGAAGGGTATCATGTTTGGTAAAGTAGAGAGTAGGAGAAAAAGAGGAAGACAGTGGCAACAGCAGTGGGCTCAAAAACAGCAACAATCATGAGGTTTGAGCAGTACTAGCCAGTGTTTCATTCTGTTGTGCATAGGATAGGGTCCCTATGGTTCAGTACTGACTTGATGGCACCTAACAACAAAAACAACTGCTGTGTAACAAACTACCCCCAAAGTTTATAACTCAGAACTATAAAAAATGTTTACTTTGCTCAAGAATGTGTAACTTGGACTGGGCTTACAAAGATAACCTATCTATTTTCCTTGTAGCATCCCCTGGGGTTTTGTTTATTCGAATTAAAGGAGCTAATGGCAATATCTCTCACACACATGGCTGATGACAAGTTGGACTGGTTATTGACGTGGAGTTCATTGAACCTTTCAGTGGGGACTTTTGTTCTTCTACTTGTAAGCTTCTCTGAAGGCTGTTGGATTTCCTTGCAACATGGTAGCTGAGTTACATGAACTAATGTTCTAATAGACAGGAAAGGAAAACTGCCAGTTCCTTGGAGTCTGGGTCAGAAAGAAGTACAGTGCCATTTCTGCTGTATTCTACCTATCAAAGCACCACAGAGCTGGCTAGATTAAAGCGGATGAGACAAAGATTCTATTTCTAGAAGAGAAAAGTGTAAAAAATTCTTGGCCTAGCTTAATTCACCAATGTTTTAGCAAAAATGTTGAAACAGGAACAGAATATCACACTCACCTGAAGTAAATAAGTTAAAAAAAAAAAAAAAAATCCCCGTTATTCAAGATATTGGTCACTGAGCAATGAAGGCCATCAATTCCTGGGAGACAAGACATAAAGGGAATGAGCCCTATGATTTACCCAGTTGGCTACGTGGAGATTTTCAGTATACAGAACAATAAAAAAATAAAAAAGAAAACAAAACAAAAAGAAAGTTGCCAGTTGTCTTTGAGTCAATTCTGACTCATTAAGCCCCATATGTGTTAGAGTAGAATTGATCCATAAGATTTTCAATGTCTATGGCCCTTTGGAAGTATATTGCTAGACCTTTCTGCAGAAGCATGTCTGGGTGGACTTGAACTGCCAACATTTCAATCAGTAGCTGAGAATTTAACTGTTTGCACCACCTAGGAACTTTCGTCCACAGCACAGAGAGAGAAAAGCCAAGCAGACTCTAGTAACCTCTTAGATGAGGTGACAGAGCTAGGTGTCTAGGAAAGCTAAGGTGACTAGAGATTACAATGAGAAATACAGGGAAGGAGAGATTGCATAGAGAGAACACTCTGGAGATCTGCCAAAGTACCTATGAATATTCAGTCTAGGTGGCCATCAGTACCTGCTTTTGAAAAACAATTGTTCAAGTCCAAAAACTACCTGAATATACTAACAAGCAAAGAGCCTGGGACTCATGGAGAACCAGGGACCATGCCTGTTCTCAACAGCCAAAATAGAAACTCACATAATTCAAAGGGCACCTTTGACTTTAACAAATATCTTATCTCAGTCGTTGGGAAGCGTTAGCTTTCGACTAAATTCAAAGAGTCACTAGATGCTTCAGACAGGCAAAAAGTTGACAGTCTGAATGCATCAGACTCCTCAGAAGACAGGTCTAGCAATCTGCTTCCAAAACATCACAGACTTGAAAACCCTATAAAACAGTTCTTCTCTAAAAATCATGAAGTTGCCTTAAATCAGAACCAACTACATAGCAACAGAAACAACAAACTAAATGGTGCTCTGGTCCCACTTAACAAAACTTAAAAGATCAAAGTGTTTCCAAGTAATTTGACCATGACCATGACCTATAATAAAACTAAAATTATTTATAGGGAGGATCCAAGATGGTAGACAAGATATATCTACCATACAGACCCTGTACAACAAAAACTCAAGAAACTAAGTGAAATGGATCCATATGTCCGTCTTTGAAACCAGAGCTTCAAAGGAAGAAATAAAGAAGTAGACCAAACACCAATGAGAGATAATGACTGAAGGAAAACAGCAAACAAGGAGGCATGTGGAATGGGGAATTGCCAAGCGACACAACATGACCATTCTGAATTATTACAAGCAGCTTTCCAATTGGAGCAGAAAGCAAATAATCAATGTAGCTTACCCAGGACTGCACAAACACCCACATCAGAGAGGTGTGATCTCCCCACTTACCTTAAATAATTCCCCAACGACCAGAGAAGTGGCCCATATGTATAAACATCTGACAACTGTCCAAATCCCTTCCCCTGTTGTGTGTTGTGTGATTTATTTTCTTTTTAAAGCTTTCTTATTCATCCATTCCCTCTTTAAGGTGTTGAAGAGCAAAAATGTCAGTTTGAGGACTAAGGTATGCCTGATGTAGGCCATGGTATTTCCAATAACCTCATATGTGAAATGTGAGAGTTGGGCAGTGAGTAAGGAAGATCATAGAAGAATTGACACATTTGAGTTACAGTGCTGGAGGAGAATATGGAAAGTATCATCGACTGCCAAAAGAACCAACAGATCTGTGTTGGAAGAAGTGAAGCCAGAGTTCTCCTTAGAGGACAGGATGGCCAAACTTCATCTGTCATACTTCAGCCATATTTTCAGAAGGGACCAGTCACTGGAGATGGATAGCTCCAGTTTGGTAAAATGGAGGGTCAGATAAAAAGAGGAAGACCCCAACAAGATGGATTGACACAGTAGCAGCATCAATGGGTTCAAACGTAGCAACCATTGTGAAGTTGGCCCAGGACCAGGCAGTGTTTCATTCTGTTGCTTATAGGGTTTCTATGAGTCAGTACCAACTCTATGCCCTTAACAACAACAATAAAAACATTCATTCATCCCTCTTAGTCCCCATTTTTTCCTTTTCACCGTCTTTTCTCATCCCCTTCTTTGTTTGTTTTTTCAGTCCAATAAAGGAGACACCCCACCTCACCACCTCTTTGGTTAGCATCTTCTACTGGCCCTCATTCATAGTGTGAACTCCATGGAGTGAGTGTGACATCCCCACCACAGCCAGGTTGTCTCAGTATTGTGTGGCTGGTTTTCTTCTTCTCTTTTTCTTTCTTCTTAATTCTTCCTTCTTCCCTCCCAACCCATTTTGTTTTTTCCCTTTTTCTTCCTCTTTCCCACTTGTGGGAATCAGTAATAGTTGATTGAAGGGGCAGTAACTAGTAGTCAGTAACTCTTGCAACACTTAAGCAGATAATACTTCACTTTCTCTTTGGAAAGAGTAAATTACTAAGTTCCAGCATCAAATGTCAAACAGCAAGGAGAAACTACTGTGAAAAAAAGAGTTGATCCAACCCAGAGCAGGGTCAATGCTCCTTACTGGTGACTTGGGACTCAAGGTTTCTAATAGATACTTTGGAGAGAAGGGAAGGAGCAGCAAGAATTCAAAGGTGAGACCTCTGTGTTCTTATTTAATTATGTTGCATTCCATGGAGTGAGCGCCTATCTGTCACCATACCCACTTCTGTTCTCAGCAGTGCCCACCCCTCACCATTCTGTGGAGGGCAGTGCACACTTCCACCCGATGAGCTCCATACTTCTGCTCTGTTTGTTCTTTTGTCTCTTTTATTGTATTTTCTTTACTTCTTCTTCCACCTGGCTTTTCACCTTCAATTTTACATGTTTCTGTGGAGTATGTATAGCATTTCTACCACAACCATGCTTGGTGACTGGCACTTGCCTGAATACTCAGCTGCTTTGTTTTGCTTTTCCTCTCTTTTGTCCTCACTTTTCATTGTTCTTCCCCCCCCCCTCCCCTTAGGTCTTCCCTCTTCACCCCTTTTGTTTCTTTTCGTTGTACTTCTACCTCTTCTCCTCATTTTTTTTTTTTTTTATCCCCAGCAGCCAGGATTTTGTGATCTTATGTACCAATGCCCACCATACTATTACCTCATCCACCAGCACAGCTGGATCAATTACAGACAGTGACCAACATCATCCCAGTCTATCCTCACCTGCTCTGCTTGGCCAGTGATTAGAGACTTAAGCTCATGTCCCACCGCTACCAACTCCACCTGAAACAGGTGGTGAGTGCCCTTGTATTGCCAAACCAGAGTACCACACCCAGTCCCATTGCCCAGATATACTAAAATAAAACAAAAAAATTAGGGTAAAGTAAGCCAACACACAATCAATAAATTAATACAATAGCAACAAATGTTTTGAAGACAACAGAAAACTTCAAATCACAAACACGCACATAGAAAGAACAACATGATTCAAAGAAGTGACTAAAGTACAGGATCAGAACATCTGAAGGAAGAAATTCTATTGGAACCATTTAGTATGAAATTCAGGAGATTTCTACTTAAATCATTTCAGCAGGTTAAGAAAGTCATCAAGGAAATCACAAACAAAAGAAATGAAACAGAAAAACAATATATAGAAGAATTCAGGGAAATAAAACAAAAACAAACTGACAAAATAAATATAAAATTAGAAACCATCTAAAATGAGCACATAGAAATCCAGAAGATTAATACTAAAATTTCAGAAATTTAGAACATATTAAAAAGGCAAAGGAGTAAAATTGAGTCAATGTAAGATTGATTTAGGAAATTGAAGGCAAGTTTCTTATTATTAATCTGAAAGAGGAACAATCAGGAAAAACAAAGAGAAAAATAAGGGCATATTTAAGAGCCCAATTACATAACATTAATATACTATCAAACATATCTAACAATGTGCAAGCAGCAGAAGGCAAACCACATGAATGGAAAATAAGCATTTATGTACATCAAAAACTTCACCAAGGAGAAAAGATAGAACATGCAGATTAGGGGTAAAAAATTGTCAATGGCATAGCAGATGAGTTACTAATTCTTAAAATTTATAAAAAACTTCAAAACCTCCTCAACAACAAAGAAAACAAAACTAAACAATTCAATTAAAAAATGGGCATAATGCATGAATACACACTTCAGCAAAGAAGACTTGCAGGCAGACAACAAACACAAGCAAAAGGGCTTGTGATCATTAGCCATTATAGAGATACAAATAAAAACAATGATGACATTTCATCTCACCCCAGCATTAATAATAAAGCTAAAAAATAAACAAAACAGAAAGCTACAAATATTGGTGAGCGTATGGAGAGACTGGAACTTCATACACTGCTGGTGGCATTGTAAAATGGTACAACCACTATGGAAAACAGTATTGCACTTGCTTAAAAAGTTGGAAATATAAATACCATATGATCTAGCAATCTCAAGACTAGATAAATTAGAGCCTCCACAAGAACACGTATACATACCCATGTTTATTGCACTTGATGGCACCTAACAACAACAATAACAATTATTCACAATAGCAAAAAGATGGTAAACAACTTCAGTTCCCATCAATAGGTGAATGGATATACAAACTATGGTACATACATACAGTGGAATACTACTACACAATGTTAAATAATAACAGTGAATATGTGAAGCACCCCATAACATGGATACATTTAAAGCACATTATGTTCAGTGAAAGTAGCCAATTACAAAAGGACAACTTAGTGTAGGAGATCACTACTGGACTGCTAATGTGGTGCTCTAGAATCAGCACTAGACTGCGAATCACAAGATCAGCAGTTCAAACCCACAGCTGTTCCTCAGAAACCCTATACAGGGTCATCATAAGCCAGAACTGACTTGATAGCACTTAACAAATAAAAAAAAATAAAAAGAAGTCAAGGAAAGGCTTATCCACAGAAAGAAACACTCTTTGAACGGGTGAGACGGTAAGGGAAGGTATTACTAACTAAAGGGTAGAAACTTATTAACTTGGGTGAAGGGATGAAAAATATACAATATGGAGGGGCAAGCTCATAATGATTGAAGAAAAAGAAGATTCTGGGAGGGGTCCAAAAGTTAAAGGCAACAAAGGTAAATACAATTACACCATTAACCCTACAATAACAGTAATAACAGTAATCTGCTCTAAGATATATAAATTAACCCTCAAGCTGAACAGGGATGGGAAGGCAAATAGGAATACATTCACAACTATAGATAGGTTTAACAGAGGATATTTCTACATACGTATTTATATATACATCAAATATATCCAAGAATATATGAGGGAGAATCAAAAATTATCCACACTTCAGTTATATTAAAACATCTGTCCACATCCATGGCTGATGACAACATTGAGCATGCATGTGAAATGATTCTGTCAAATAGATGAGTGACAGTGGACTACATGGCAAATCATTTGCACATTAGCTGTGGCTCTGCCTATGAAATAATCCACAACAGACTTTGGTTTTGAAGTCTGTGCAAGATGCATACTAAAAGAAATCCTGGAAGAGCATAAAAGGAAGCGTTTGGACATCTACAAACAAATATTGGACCGATTCTCAAAGAGAAAGCAAAATTGTCTTAACAAAATTTACTAGTGACAAGATATTGATTCATCACTACAAGCCTGAGTGTAAATGGCAGAGTATGACAAAATGGAAATATCCTCAATTGTCAACTAAGGAAAAGTTCCAACGTCAACAATCAACTGGAAAATTGGTGCTTACAGTTTTCTGGAATTCTCAAAGGCCAGTATTGGAGCATGATCAGGAAAAATGTGCAACAGTCAACTGTGTTCATTACAATGAGATGCTCACTGAAGCTTAAACTTTAGATTAAATGCAGAGGATGCTATCCAAGGGTGTGTGATCTTGCATGACAATGCACATACACATACCTCTGCCCACACTGTTGACATGCTTCAAAAATTTCCTTTTGAGCTATTAAAGCATCCTCCCTATAGTCCTAATTGCTCCATTGGACTTTGACCTGTTTGGTCACCTGAAAGCAGCCCTTCAAAGATGAAGATTCACCTCTGATGACAAAGTGAAGACAGTGGTGAATGTGTGGCTCAAAGCTCAGCTTAAAACTTTTTCTTTTTTTTTTTTTTAAGGGAATATGAAAACTTGTTGACAGATGGACAAAGTATACTGAAAAGCAAAGAGATTACATCAAAAATGAAGTATTTGTCTTTTCTAAAAGTTGATTAAAATAAATTTTACAGCCAGAGTGAAGATGATTTTTGACTCACCCTTGTAGTAGAGCAAACAAGGGATAAAGTTACAAACACATCTTAGCTATAACCAAACACCCTGAAGGAATGAATGACTGGACCTAGGAGCTCAGACCATAGTTTCCAGGAACAACAGCTTAATTGGAATAAAACAGTCCATAAAGACAATATTCTACATCCGATTTTGTTTACTAGCAGCTGTGGTCTTAATAGCTGGTTAGCAGTCATCTAAAGAGCCACTATTGGTACCTCCTCATCCAGAACAAAGAAGAGTGAAGTAAATCAAACAATTTGTTCAAAGGAAGAATGGACCATGAAAAATTCAGCCTAAGTCCAGAAGAACTAAAGAGTTCCAGGCTACCACTGCTAACCTCTCTGGAAGGGAAAACAATAGGAGGTCCTAGATAGAGTCGAAGAAAATGAAAAACAACAAAAATGAGCAGATATTCTGGTCTGATAGAGACTGATGAAACCTCTCAGACTATGGCACTTAGATGTCCTTCAAACCTAGAACAGAGCTCACCACCATGGCAAAGCTGTTAGCCAAATGACAGACAGGTTTATATGATGAAAAATTACCACAAAGTTTTGCTCACTCCTTAGGACAATTAACCATACTAAATCAAATGGACAGCGCTTTCCCAGGGATAGAGCCCAGAGGGCTGAAAGTGGTGGGAAACAAGGTCAAATAGAATCAGTAAACACAGGAAGGAAGTGGGAAGAGTACTGTTACACTGTGGAGATTACAAACAATGTCATGAAACAAAATGTGTATAAAATGTTGAGCAGAAAACCAGTTTGCTTTGTAAAATTCACACAAATCACAATTCAAAAGATTAAAATATGTATTTGGTTTTTGTTGTTGTTAAGTGACATGGAGTCGGTTCCAACCCATAGCGACCCTGTATAGGGTTTCCGAGGAGCTGCTGCTGAGCTTGAACCACTGACTTTGTAGTTCAATCTACTTTATGCCTAGCACCCAACAGGATGAACTGAGCACCAGGGACAACTTCAAATAGCCCAAAATATATGTAACTGGAGGTTATGAAAGAGCAGACAAGGGACAAAAATATTTTTAGAATCAGTGGTCTAAAACATTCCAATTTTGAGGGAAACTATAAACCCAATATCCAAGAATCCTAATGAACCACAGTGTAAGATACATCAAGAAAAGTACTCTAAGGCACATCTCAACCAAATTGCTTAAAATCAATGATAAAGAGAAATTCTTAAAAGTAATTGGAGAAAGGGCATAACATGTGCCAAGGAACAATAATAAAGATGATAACAGATTTCTTATTGGAAACAAGAAGACAGTATAAGACCATGTTTAAATTGCTGAAAGAACCCATTATGTTGAGTAAGTAAGTCACCCTCCTTCCTAGCTCTCTCAATGGATGGATCCTTGTTGGTGTGTTAAAGCAGAATAGATTTTCAATGGACACAGTAGAAGCGCCCCAGAGGGTTTTCTAGACAATACGTTTTATGAGAGCAGATTAGCAATTCTTTCTCCAGTGGAGCTGTTGTGTGGATTCAAACCACCAGCTTTAGGGGAAGCAGTCAAGCACTGTGGCGTTACTAGGCTTGTCCTACTGAAGACCAAAATCACTGAATGGAAAGATGCTGGATGTTTTCATCGCTATGTGGAAGGACTTACTTAAAGATTACTGAGTAAAAATAGAAAGGGTTAGTATGATGGCCTCTGAAAGTATCATGAAGATGAATATGTATCACAGTTCTGGGTATAAATGAGACCACATATGTAAATACACTGACACATGCTAGATGATGAATAATTGGTTGTTGTTGTTGTTGTTAAGTGCCATCGAGTCGGTTCTGACCCATAGCGACCCTGTACAGGGCTTCCGAGGCTGTAAATCTTTACGGGAGTAGAAAGCCTCATCTTTCTCCCGCGGAGCAGATGGTAGTTTCGAACTGCTGACCTTAAGGTTC
>NW_006408619.1:6979861-6989686 GCF_000296735.1 Chrysochloris asiatica
GGCTATAATCTTTATAAGAAAAATCACCAGATCTTTCTGCCATGGAGTCACTGGGTGGGTTCAAACTTCCAACCTTTCAGTAAGCTGAGTGCTTAACCCAATTTACAACCAGGGCTCCCAGGTGGGACACGTTATTAAGTAAAAAGGCAGAGAAGGCTCTTGTTGTTAAATGCCCTCAAGTCGATTCTGACCCATAGCGACCCTGTATAGAGTTTCTGAGAAGCAGCTGGTGAGCTTCAACCACCACCTTGAAGTTCAAACGACTTTGCAGTCTGACGCGTTAACCCACAGCACCACATCAGTACTCTGAGAAGGCTCTTAGACTTCTTCAAAACACTGCACTACTATCATAATACTAAAACTCTTTCAACACTCCAAAAAAGTGCGATTGATTCATTTGGTTGACTCAAGTAATCTTTAGGCAGAGGAGAAAGATGACTGAAACTAAATGTTTGACCTGCTAACTGGCAAGTTCCATCATAAAAAAACCCAATCCATAAAATCTCAGTGTTTGAGCCAAGGAGGAAATATGATCTTCTGTTGTTTCCATACAAAATCAGTTTACAGTACTATTTTTTGTAGCCCATACATCTTCTGAAATGACACTAGACCAAATAACCAATTGATTTGGAGACATTTTTTCCTCATATCAAAAACAGAGATATTTTTCACTCCCATCCGAAAGGAAAACCATTAAATCCTATGTGAATTGCAGATATAAGCATTTAAAAACTGTTTCCCTATTTTGTTTGTAAATAATTTTTCATCTTAGGAAGGAGCCAAATATCTCAGTAGGTAAAATCAATAGCAGCCACCAGAGCGGATGGAAAATTCTCCAGGTTTAATATGGTTTCATGCACGGCTGTTGAAGTTGAATATCTTAAGGGAACAAATAATGAATTCTCTGCTTTAGAAGAGGTGTATAAATTAGAATCTTTTATTTTTAAAACTAGTCTGTTGTATGATGGTTCATTCGTTCAAAAAATACATATAGAATAAACATTTATTAGACATTTATAGTATGCCACATACTATATCAAATGTTTGGATAACATGAAAAATAAAATGGGGGACCTACCCCAGAGGGAAGAAAATCTAGTGAAATCATAACTAACATTTAAGAATGTGTACAAAATGTCAACCACTATTTTAAGGACTTAAAAAACAATTAATTTATTCCTCATTTTGACTCCAGGAGGTGTTATTTTGTGCATTTTTTTGTCTGCAAGAAAACTACAGTGCAGAAACCTTTGTGTTCTCAGTCCCACAACCTGGTTGTTTTGGCTCCAGGATTTGGCCGCAGGCAGCCTGACTACAAAGAATCTGCTTCTCTATTCTCAGGACAAATAGAAAAGTAAATCATCTCATCGATGTGATCAGAGACAAGCACTGAGCTTCTTGACAACAGATATGTGTTTCTTTTTGTCACTGTTATTTTCACTCCTGGTGTGGTGCTGTAGGATCAGCACTGGACAGCGAACCACAAGGCTGATAGTTCAAGGAGTTCTACTCCTTGGAAATACTATACAAGGTCACTATGAGTTGGAACTGAGTCAATGACATTTAACAACAACAGCAGAGTTTGGGGTTGCTCCATGGGAGAAAGATGAGGCTTTCTGATCCCACAAAGATTTAAAGCCTTGGAAACCCTACACAGGGTCACCAAGAGTCAGAACCAACTTGACGGCACTTAGCAACGACAACAGCAATCATTGAATTGATTGAATTGAATATCTATGGCTCTGTAAGATGAGCAAGGACAGTTTGAACACCAAGGCCAGCTCCTCAGAAACCCTTTACAAGGTTGTTATGAGTAAAACCAACTCAATGGCACTTAACAACAGCAACAACAAGAAAGAAAGTAACTAGGCAGAAACATACTGGTACTTTTGGAAATCAGGGAAGGCTTCCCAGAAGAGGTGACATTTGAATTGGGTGTGGAAAAATAAGCGAGACATTTGAAAGGTCATCTAAGGGAGGGAAGGAATTTTAGGAAGCAGCAGTAGCATGCCCAAAGGCATGAAGGGAAGGCAAAACCAATTAGGGGAGTTATTAAGAACTTTCTCTTTAACAAGAAGGATAATGGTGTTTTGCACAATGTCAGTCTTCTTTCTGAGCCAGCAGTGCTTGCTCAGAGGGCTTCCTGGTGGCCCTGACATAGGTGCTTATATTTTTCATTCTTGAAGAGTCAGGCTCTTTTGGGTTAAGGGTTCCAAAAGATGCCATTTATAAATTAAGGCTTTGGATCATTGGAACCTCAGAACTGACTAGATGATACTTAACAACAACAGCAACATCACCCTGGAGGCTAGCCAGCCTCACCCAGAACAGAAGGAGTCACCACTTTGGTCCACCAGAGATCCTGATCCAAGGTCCAGATATTGAGAAGCCTCACTTTAGATGGACAAAGCTCACCCAAGCTTTGACAGTGGTTGGTTACTATAACAATGGAATTCTCTTCATTGATGTGTCAGGAAAGAAGTAAAGAGTAGAAGGCTATTGGTAAGAGCCATGACCTTTGTAGTCCAAAATTGTGTCTGACCACAAAAAACAAAACAAAACAAAACAAAAAACATCTAGAGGCAGAGCTGAGAGAGAGCCATGACCAAGGCAACAGGAAGGAGGAGGAGGTTAGAAACCCCAAATAGAAGGATCTGTCTCCTTCCCTAAACTCATACACACTTAAGAGAAGCTAAGAGACAACTATTGACTCAAAAAGTGCCTTGGCCTTTGCACAAAGAACTGGAGTTCTCTGACAAGTATTCTTCTAGCTTCCTTGACTGGCTACCTAGGTGTTACCTACAGAATCCATATGTTACCTGATGGGCTCTTTGCTCTGCTCCAATTAGCTATGCTATTCTCAATCAACTTCATAGTTCTATTATTCTAATATGTTAAATGATTTGGGCTATAGAAACCTACCGTATCCCATGCCTGCCTACCCCTTGTAGTTGAATGGCATTCACCAGTACGTTACCCAAACTTCAGAATCACATTGAATCCAAATAACTGAGCATAAACCATTTGGGCACCAAAAGTGCCCAACAGATGAACCTTAAAAAGTTATTTCCAAAATAAGTAACCAAGGAGTCAAGTCATTCTAATGTTTTATATTTAAATTTCAAGAGTGATTCAGTTAAAGAAATTAACTTACTCTTATGGACATTCTCAATCAAGTATTAACTCAAAATATATTTAGTGAGCATCTTCTGCCTATGAGGTTCAAGATATCAAGATAAAAACTGCAGTTATATGAGAAGTTAAAATAATAAAATAATAAGAGTGGTCAGATAGTTGCCACTGAGTCTATTTGTATTCATGATGGCCCCTTATATGCCAGCATAGAACTATATACTCTATAGGGTTTTCAATGACTGGAGTGGAAGCTGATCACGAGGCCTTTCTACACCCCTGAATAGACTTGAGCCTTCAATCTTTTGGTTAACATCTGAGTGAATTAATCATTTGTACCACCCAGTGTCTCTATCATAAATATTATTATTGTTAAGTCCCATTGAGTCAGTGCATACTCATAATGATTCTGAATGGGATTTTTGAGGAGTGGCTGATAGCTGTGAAAACTGAACTTATGGTTAGTAAGTAGTCCAGTGGTTGTCCTACAGCACCACATCAGGACTCCATTACTACTTCATTCTAAGAACTTAAGTTTAAATTGGGTATAATTGGTAGTGGGAAGGAAACAGAAAGAAAAGTTTGTACAATATGCTTGTTATGCAGTTTTTTCTAAGTGCACAATCCCTTCTTGCATTTGTTTCCTCTGAGGATTTGCTCATTTTATGCACATGCATGCTTATTAAGGTGGGAGAACTATATGCAAAAGCTACAGTAATGAGTATTTCCTAGACCATTCTAGGACTTAAAACAGGACAGTTATTTCTTTCAGGACAATTGTTTGGCACCTCGAGGGTGCTAACAACAATAAAACACCATTCCAGAATTGATTTCTTTAAACCAAAACAGGGGAAATATTCTTCTTGTCCTGTATGTTCTTCCTGTCCTGTATGTTCTTCTTGTCCTGTATGTTTTTCTTGCATCACCTGGATCACTGTGTTGGCTTCCCATCTCTGTCTGCTTCTCTGATTCCTGAAGAACACATTGGCCCTTGGTAACATCCATACCTTCCTTCAAGAATCTGCAAATAATTCCTGTTGACCTGGAGATGAGAGAGAGAAGAGAAAGTGTGATGAGACCTGGGGACACCTGAGTCCATGGACAAGGTATATATAGCCACAGAGGGCTAGAGCCAAAAGCAAAGTGTCAAGCTAATATGAAACGATGGGAGACACACAAGAATGCCCAAACTTGCAGATAGTACCTATTTGACCTAGCCTCAATTGCTTGATGATCAGAACTCAACTAGAGGAAGATAAAAACTATTTTTGATAAAAGAAACAAGTGTAAATTGTTACAATTTGATGAACTTGACCTATAATTATGGATGTGTAGCTCAAAATATCAACTGAGAGGGAAGGAGTCTTCACATCAAGTATCAATCCAATCTCCTCTGTATATAGGATAGATAGGGACGGGCAATGTAGACGTAGACTACCTAAAATGGTTGTTGTTGTTGTTAAGTGCCATCGAGTCATTCGGATCCATAGTAATCCTGTATAAGGTTTCCAAGGAGCAACTGGTAAACTTGAACCACCGATCTTGCAGTTTAAACAGCTTTGCAGTCTGGTGCATTAACCCTCTGCACTACACCAGAACTGAGGGGTTGATAAAGGCACAAAGTGACTGGCTTACAAGTTTTCAGTTTAAGAGTGTGCAGGAGAAGGTAGAGTCCCCACTGAATAGTTTTCATCTTGTCTAGATGGGTCTGGTGAAAAGAGATGGGGATAAGATTCTTATGGTTCAATAGTGAGTAATTGTTATCATGACTAACTGTAACTGTCACAACTGTAAAGGTAGAAGTTCTTTAACAAAAAGGGGGGAGTAATTAATCTTACAGTCCAGGAACAGAGGACCCTAGGAGCATCAAGGGAGAAGAGCACAAGCAGAATGCAGGACCCTATCCAGAGAAGCAGCAACACCAGAAATGGAGGCAGAAATGAGGACATGGAGAGAGAGAGCAGCCGAAGAGAATTCTATATTCATGGAAAATAAGAAAGACTGTGTGCTGGCAGCAAGGAGGCAAGCTTGCAGAATGTGCTGTTTGGTTGTTTCAATTATTATATATTCCTGAGTGCTTTTGTGTACATCCCTCTACCCCAAAAAAATCTCCACAGGGAATACAAGCAAATATTGTTGAATGATGATACACAGAGGAGATTGTAATCATGGCAATGAAACGATGAGTGTAAAACCAATGTTCTCTCATGTAAACTATCACTGAGTTCACAATAAAAAAAATAATAATAATAAAAGAAAGAAAAGAATCTATTTATAGTCTTAAGAATCTATATCATATATGACAAATCAGCTAAATTGGGTTTGAGGTATACAAGACCTCATAACATATGTAGGAATCATTGTGAAAGAAGGAGACTCCAAACTTTGAGGCTCAACTTGAGTCATGATGAAGACAAGTGCCAATAAGGAAGAAAGACATTGTAGAAGGTGTGGGAACTATGAACAAAGGCAAAAAGAAAAAGATGACCAGCCCAAGCCAAGGCAGGATTGCTTTCAAGGAAAAGAAAGAAGCTTGAATGTAAGGAGTAGGATCCATTCCTTATTTTCAGTACCCTTCTCCAATGCCATGTTCTCTGCCAAGCTTTACTGGAGCCCTAAAGCACATGAACACTCACTGTACAACCTCTTATACTCATCTACTAGGTGCTTTAACATATTTTAATTTGTGAGCATTTTTCTCATCTTCCTTACTTCGTAATAGGCTTCTTCAGGTGATATCATATTTTAAGCTTTGCAGAAGCATGAATAATAGCTTCAGACCTAATTGTGTATGAGCCCTTTAGTACCCAAATATGGTGACCATAGTTTCTTTTCTAAATTAAGACATGTTGGGGAATGAAAGAGGGCTCAGCTAATAATTACTAAATGTATCAACTAATACCATACAGAATAACTGTATAAACAAATTTTTGTCCATGTATTCAAAGGCTAATGCTTATTAACAAATGTCAATTGGGTCTTACATTGAAGTTAACTCAGGGTAATAATTTATAAAGGGACCTGTGCTGCTTTAGTGTTTCTACCCAAGAATCCACAGAGTGTACAGACTTTTATGCTCCCAGAGAGTATGTAGATAACTCTCAGTGCTACATCCATACTATAAATGAGTAGTAACTGGGGTTTACCTGTCATACACTACATAAGATGCAAGCAACATATGAGTATCAAAACTCAACCCTTGCCTTTTTTGAGAATTTACATATTATCAAGAGTACATTCATTTACTCATTCATTAACTATTTCATCCATTTGTTAAACAAATATGTATTAACAGGTCCTCATACATTATAAGATCCTATACATGGAAAACCCCAAAAACTCAGAGAGAAAATCATAGGAACTCATTGTATGATAAACAAAGTGGCAGGTTAAAAGATCAATATAAAAAATCAGTTGGATTCCTCTATACTAATAAAGATAGGTCTGAAAAGGAAATTAGGAAAACAATGCTAGTTACAATAGCCAACAAAAAATGAAATACTAAGGAACAAATCTAACCAGAGAAACAAAAGACCTATACAATGAAAACTACAAATCTACAAGAAACCAGAGACTTACAAAAATGTAATAACATACCATGCTCACGGACAGGAAGACAGCATTTTGAATATGCCAACATTACTCAAAACAATCTACAGATAAAACACAATCCCAATCCAGATTCCAATATCATTCTTTAAAGAAATGGAAAACACAATCACTAGCTTCATATGAAAAGGAAAGGGGCCTCATATAAACAATGCATTGTTTAACAAGAAGAACACAGCTGGAGACCTCTCACTCACTGATCTCAAATTTTACTACACAGCCTTAGTGATCAAAACAGCCTGATAATCATACAATGAAAGATGCCAATAGTACAGAATTTAGAACCCAGAAATAAATCTAGCCACATACAGTAGTCAGCTGATCTTTGATAAAGAGTCAAAACACATCAAATGAGTAAGAGATAGTCTCTTCAACAAATGTGCTGGCAAAACTGGAACTCCATTTACAGAAGAATGAAACACCATATACAAAAACAAACTCAATGTGGATTAAAGACCTAAATGTAAAACCTAGAGCTATAAAGATCATCATTGAAAAAATAGGAACAACTAAGAGATGCTCCAAAACGGCCCTGCTTTCCTCATGCCAACACAGGATCATCTGGACAAGTTTCTCACAGACGGAAATGTCATTTTGCTAACATTTTCATAAAGAATTAAAGCAAGTTTAAAGCTAAATAGAGACTTTAATTAGTTTTCTAGAAATCAGCTAACATTCTGTCCCTCTCTCTCTCATCCTCCCTATCAGTAGAGATGAAATATCTTTGTCTAAAATTGCACATATGAAAATCTTCAACTTTATTTTTCTATAGCTTAATGAATCTGTTTCATTACCACCTAATGTTCAATTATTTAGGGTAATTTGAGTCCATTGAGTCTATTCAAAGTTTTCTTAATTCAATTTTGCAGTAGCTGCTTCTCTCCTTGGGTTCATCTCAAAGTTCTAATGTGTTAGTGCAGAAGCTGAAGTGACTAAATAATTTGTGGTGCCCAGTGGACCACAAAACAGTGGAAAAGTGTAAAACTGCTAACCCAAAAGCTGGCAAATCAACTCAACAAGAGTAAGATCTGGAGATCTGGTCCCATAAAAGTTACACCCAAGAAAATCCTGTGGGTCCATTCTACTCCATCACATGTGGGCACTATGAGTCAAAACCACTCAGCCACATCTTACAACAACAAAAAGTGCAACACAAAACTATTAGGCCCCTTGTTTCAAATGTAAGAATTTTACAACTGCAACAGCAGAATGTAAAACCAAGTGTCAGGTGTTTCACTGTGTGGGTTCTCTGCCTCTTCCTGGGTCACATGCCCAGAAAGTTGGCCCTGTGTAAAGTTCTGATTTTGAGCTAGAAGAATGGCATCTGCTTTATCCTGACATCTGTTAATGACTCGTCATTATTTCAAGCTGGAATGCTTGGATGTTGTAATCAATTTTCTTAAGTTGGAAAAAGTCTTTTGACTGATATTGACCATTTCAAATTATATCAAAGCTTTGCTGCTTAGGTTGTGAACCCTGGACCAGAAGCAACAGTATCACTTAGGATCTTGGTATAAATGCAGAATCTTATGTTCTGCCCTAGGCCCCGTGAAGAAGAACCTTCATTTTAATAAGATACCTATATGATATGTATGCATACTGAAGTTTAAGGACCACTGAGTTAGTTCTTGTGTTTAATTGATATAACTATATTTATTTTATTGCAATTGCTGAGAATAGTCACAGCAAAACATACACCAATTTTACAGTTTCTACATGCATTATTTACAGACAAAGATTACATTCTCCAACTAGAACGTTCTTTTTATTCCACAAGACCAGTCTGTGTCTGTGTCAAGGTTGGGCTGCTTTTGATTGGATGGTATCCCATTGGGCCTTGTCATCTGTCACAATGGTACAAGTCGAAGTCTGCGAGGATGACTCAGAGCTTGTTATACCACCTAAGCAGCCACATCCACTACTATTTTACCATGCTCAGCATTTTCCCAGCTCCGCATGACCAAATGAGACTGAAGGACAAATGAGACTAAGTCTCGATCTTACTTGAACCAAAGCTCTCTGTGGGTTTAATCAGCTTAAATTCACAACCTTTGCCAGGCTTGGCTCAGAAGAGGCAGGAGATAGAGCCCCTTCCCAGAGATCCGGAGCATTGACTTTTTATTATCATTATTATTGCTGTCTGACTCTTTCCCCTCTGATCCTACCGAGGTATATATTTTTAATTGTTATTTTTTTAAGGAGTAGAGACTGGACTAGACATGGCAGCAGACATACCACACTGGCTTAGTTGAGGAAGTGTCAGCTTTGTTGTTGTTGGTAAGTGCCATCGAGTCAATTCTGACCCATAACAACCTTATATAGGGTTTCCAAGGAGCAGCTGGTGAGCTTGAACCACCAACCTTGCAGTTCAAACGGCTTTGCAGTCTGACGCATTAACCCACAGCGCCACACCAGTGTCAGCTTTAAAAGTCCATAATTTGCTTATTTTGCTATCTAGGTTTTCCACTGGCCCCCATGCTCTGAAGTAGTAAATTCATTCGTTTATTCAAACAGTGGTTCTTTCACTCAAAACGATATTGATTAAATGCCTTCTAGATGTTCAGGACTGGTTTCTGGTGCTGAGAATACTGTAGGAGACAAAGTCTTCACAGGGTGAATATTCTAAATCAGGCATTAGCAAGCGATGACTTCAAGACCAAATCTCATCCACTGCCTGGTTTTGTCAATACAATTTTAATGGCACACAGCCACATGTTTGCTTATTTACAACAGCCGCTGCCAGGGCAGAGCTCTGTAGTTGTGACAGAGAACATATGGCCCACACACCTAAAATATATATTATCTTGTCCTTTTCAGGGAAAACAAGCTTGCCAACCATTGTTTTCGTGTGTAAGCAGTGCAGGCAACCAACAGATAAAAATTGCCCTGGTATAGAGGATTACACATTAGGCTGCTAACTGAAAGATCAGTAGTTAGAATCCACCAGTTGCTACACCAGAGAAATATGAAGCTCTCTACTAGTAGCGTAGTGGTTACGAATCGGGCTGTGAACCTCAAGGTCGGCAGTTCGAAACTACCAGCTGTTCTGAGGGAGAAAGATGAGGCGTTCTGCTCCCGCAAAAA
>NW_006408619.1:6990201-6997963 GCF_000296735.1 Chrysochloris asiatica
CAGCCCTATTTGTAACCACTACTCTATAAATGCTATTAAAATACATTAAGTGAAGTTGGATGATTGAAATGTAAGGAGTAGCTGGTTTGGAGAAAGCTATTTTAGAGTTTTCTAAAGTGCTTTCTGAGGAAGTAATATCAGAGTCAAGTCTGAAAGGTGAAAGAAAGAAGTCACAGGGATATCTAAGGGAACAAAGAATGCAAATGCCCCAGAAGGGAACTGGTGCATTTCAGTATAGTTGGAATAGGGAAGAGTCAAGCAGTAAAAGGAATTAAACATTGCAAAATGTATCAAAAAGCTGTCCCAGGGTATGGTTTCCTTTCTTTTGCAAAGACATAGAGTAGTCTTGTGGTATGAAGAGTACTTCCTCCTTGAAAAATGTAATCCATGTAACTAAATAATACTTGTGGAAACTGTTGGATCCAGAGTGCCCCCTGGAGGCCAGGATGGCCAAACTTCGTCTCTCATACTTCAGACATATTGTCAGGAGGGACCAGTCGCTGGCAAAGGATATCATGTTTGGTAGGGTGGAGAGCCAGAGAAAAAGAGGAAGACCCCCAACAAGATGGACTGACCAGGTGGCAGCATCGATGGAGTCAAGCTTGGCAACAGTAGTGAGGTTGGCCGAGGATCGGGCAGTGTTTCATTCTGCTGTGCATAGGGTCGGTATTAGTGGGTACCGACTGGATGGCACCCAACAACAATAACAACATTCTCAACAATTACAGAGGTTGTTGAGAAGTTCTTTGACAATGAACGTCTGAGCCATAGATTCCAGAGTAAGGGAGAAGCCAGAAAAACAATTCTTGACAATTCTTGAACTAGCATTGTTTCCTTTTCCACAACTTCCATTTCTTGAGAGTTTCTTCATGTTTTCTTCTCTTTTTATAAACTATGAAGGATGGAAAATGCCCTAAGAAAAGCACTAGATGGACAACAACGTCGTCATGACCATGATAAATTGACCTATTAGTGGAAGACAGGCTACTTCAGTTCCTCTACCAACATCATCATGGCTGAAAATACAACACTTTTCAGTGTATTATAATGGGAAAGTGGTAGGCTTGGGTGCCACACAAATGCTTTCCTGGTTGACAAGCAATTGACCTTCTCTGAGTCACTACTTTCTAATCTAGAAAATGAGGTTAGTAATAATGCTAGCCTTTGAGGAGTTTTATGAAGAATGGATGCTGCAATGCCTGCAAGAGTGACTGGCTGGGTTCCTGGGTGTTTACTGGATACGAGTCCCCTTCTCTCACCCTGCTTTCCATCGCCAGTGGCACAGCGTAGCTTGTGTTGATTCATGACCCAACTCAGGCTCCTTCTGATCCTTTATCAGTCTGTCTACCATCCCCAGAGGCTGCATTTCCTGGCCTCAGTGTAAGTAGAGTGGTGACATGAGAGATGGGCGCTGCCTGCTCACCCCTCTCACCAATGCCCTGGAGAAGGCAATGGATTAGCCTTTGAATACAAACATTTCACTTCTCCCTCCAGAGTTTTCTCTGCCTGAGCCCACCCTGCCTGCTTTAATTTAAGACAATACAAAAGTCATAGATCAATTTGCATAAGTTAGAGATAACAGTCTTTTGACTGAAATCGATTAACTATTTATTTCAAATTATCTAGGCTTCATTGCTTAAGTGGTGGATCATATATATATATATATGGAGTGCTGGTGAAGCACTGCAGATTAATGCACACTGGACAGCAAGGTCAGTTTGAACCACAACATTGATGGTTGAAACTCATTAGCCATTCCTTTGGAATCCTATATAGGGTTGCAATGAGTCAGAATCAGTTCGATGGCACTTAACAACAATATATATATATATTGTTTGAGTCAGTTCTGACCCATAGTGACCCTATATATATATGGTGGTAGTGGTTATGTGCTGTGGAGTCAGTTCTGATTTATAGCAACCCGTAGCGTAGTGGTTATGAATTGGGCTATGAACCGCAAGGTCACCAGTTAGAAACTACCAGCTGTTCCGCAGGAGAAAGATGAGGCTTTCTGCTCCCGTAAAGATTTACAGCCTCGGAAACCCTGTACAGGGTCGCTATGAGTCAGAACCAACTCCATGGCACATAACAACAACAACATAGGTTTCTGATGGTTTAAATCTTTACAGAAGCAGAAAGTCTCATCTTTCTCCAGTGGAACTGATGGTAGTTTCAAACTTCTGACCGTGAGATTAGTAGCCTGACTCGTAACCACTATACTACTATATATATATTTATGAATTAACTCAATGACACTTAACAACAATGACAACAATATATATTCTCAAATCAGTTCCAACTCACAGTGACCTTGTGTAGGGTTTCCAAGGCCATCTTTAAGGGATCAGAAAGCTTCACCACTCTCCTGCTGGTGGCTCAAACCACTGACCTTGTGTTTGACAGTCCAGTGCTTGTCATATAGAACCACCATGTTTTGAACAGGTATATATGAAACACTTTATGTGTCTTTCTGTTGTTGAGCATATGTACAGCACAATATGCAACAATGCAACAGTTTCTACATTTAACGTTGAGTGATGTTGACGACATTCTTCAAGTTGTGAACCATTCCCACCCGCCTTTTCTGAATAGTTCCTTTCTCATTCATTGCCCCCTAAAGTTTCTATATCATTTTCTGAGTTCCTATATCATGTTTGGTAAGGTGGAGGGTCAAAGAAAAAGAAGAAGACCCCCAGTGAGATGGATTGGCCAAGTGGCAGCATCAATGGGCTCATGCGTGGCAACAGTTGTGAGGTTGACCCAGGATCAGGCTGTGTTTTGTTCTGTTGTACATAGGGTTGCTATGAGTTAGTACCATCTCGATGGCACCTAACAACAACAATTGTCAATTTGATCCCAAATAGATACTTATTAAAGAGTACAATGTTTAAGGCAGACATTTTTTACTAGTTAAGTTAAAATACTGTGTATTTTTAAGAAGTCTTCAGGGGATATTTTTGTTTTACAGTTTAAAGATTATTTCAATTTTAGGGATTCAGCCACTGTCTATGGCTGAAGAAATTTTAGAGTCCATGAGAACTTGAAACTCTGTTCAGTATTTTCCCCTTATTGATCAGAATTATTCTAAGGTTTCTTTGACCAAAATGTTTAGTGTTAAAAGAACCATCCCTTTCTTCTGTTCTTCTGGCAAAGGAAGAAGTTTTTCATAGAAGCAACTAGCCACATCTTTCCTGCCCTCATATTCCTGACTCACCTTCTTCCTCTGTTGTTCCAGGCCAGCAAAGAACAGTTGTACCTTGAATGATTGTTTGCACACTTCCAAGCATTACACATCAAGCTAGGAGGTAGAGCAGAGGACCTAAACCTGGTTACAGGTCAATTAACTGGGATTAGACTGGAATTCTTAATCCAAGATTTTATACATGTCCTAGCCCCATCCCCCAATTTTTTTCACTATTCCCTTCATTTGATCATTATTTTTAAAAACTCTCCCTGGACTATTCTCATGTGCAGCCATTGTTAAGAGACAATGGTCAATGTCAAATCTCTCAAAAAGGACAAGAATTAAGGGTCATACATTAAATGCATGCCTGCCAGAGTGGGTATTTGAGCAAATGGCTCCAAACCCAGTTTGACATTCATTAAGCTGTGTCCCATTGCTCCTCCCTACAATCATATGATCTTACAATGATCAGGACATTTGGATATTGATTATGGAAGACAAATTCAGAATTAACACTTCCAATTTATCCAGTTTACTCAAGTATGTTTCTCAAAAAAATGGTCCTACAATATTGTCACATAATTTTATAATAAGTGGTGAGGATTTCATTTTTATGAGTCCATATTAGTTCATATTTAAGAAAGTTCAGGATGTCAGATTAAAATGACAGAATTGTTGTTGTTGTTAGGTGCCAACAAGTCAGTACCAACTCCCAGCGACCCTATGTGCAACAGAATAAAACACCGTCTGGTCCATGGCCAACTTCACAATTGTTGCCACGCTTGAGTCCATCAATGCTGCCACTTTGCCAATCCATCTCGTTGGGAGTCTTCCTCTTTTTCTCTGACCCTCCACCTTACCAAACATGAGATCCTTCTCAAGCAACTGGTCTCTTCTGACAATATGTGCAAAGTATGGGAGATGAAGTTTGTCCATCCTGGCCTCCAAGGAGCACTCTGGCTGCACTTCTTCCAACACAGATCTGTTGGTACTTTTGGCAGCCCATGGTGCTTTCAATATTCTCCCCCAATACCATAACCCAAAAAGCATCAATTCTTCTGTGGTCTTCCTTATTCACTGTCGAGCTTTTGCATGCATATGAGGTTATTGAAAATACCATGGCTTGGGACAGGTGCACCTTAGTCCTCAAGCTGACATCTTTGCTCTTCAACACTTTAAAAAGGTCTTGCGCAGCAGATTTGTCTAATGCAATACATCCTTTGATTTCTTGACTGCTGCTTCTGTGAGTGTTGATAGTTGATCCAAGAAAAATGAAGTCCTTAACAACTTCAATCTTTTCTCCATTGATAAGAATGTTGTTTATTGGTCCAGTGATGAGGATTTTTGTTTTCTTGACATTGAGATCTAATCCGTACCGAAGGCTGCGCTCTTTGATCTTCATCAGTAAATGTTTAAGTCCTCTTCACTTTCAGCAAGCAAAGTTGTATCATCTGCATATCACAGGTTGTTCATGAGTCTTCCTCCAATCCTGATGCCACGTTTTTCTTCATAGAACACAGCTTCTCAGATTATTTGCTCAGCATACAGGTTGAATAAATATGATGAAAGAATACAACCCTGTAGCACAACTTTCTCAATTTTAAACCATTTAATATTCCCTTCAAACAGTTCTCTCTTGGTCCATGTACAGATTCCTCATGAGAACAATTAAGTGCTCAGTAATAATCATACTTCACAATGCTGTCCATAGCTTGTCATGATCCACACAACTGAAAGCATTTGTGTAGTCAATAAAGCACAGGTAAATATCTTTCTGATATTCTCTGCTTTCAACTAAGATCCATCAGACATCAGCAATGATAGCCCTCATTCCACGGCATCTTCTGAATACAGCTTGAACCTCTGGATGTTCTCTGTCAATATATGCTTGCAGCTGTTTCTGTATTACCTTTAGTAAACCTTTATTCACATGGGATAGCAATGATATTGTCCCATGATTTCTGCATTCCCTTGGGTCACCTCTCTTTGGAATGGGCACAAATGTGGATCTCTTCCAATCAGTTGGCCAGATATTTGTCTTCCCAATTTCTTGGCATAGATGAGTGAATGTCTCTAGTGCTGCTTCATTTTCTTGAAAGATTTCAATTTTTATTCCATCAATTCCTGGTGCCTTGTACTTTGCCAATTTCTTCAATGCACCTTGGACTTCCTCCTTCAGTATCATTGGCTTTTGATCATATGCTGCCTCTTGAAATGGTTGAACATCAGCCATTTCCTTTTGGTACAGTGACTCTGCGTATTCCTTCCATCTTCTTTTGATGTTTTCAACATCATTCAATAATTTGTCCAGAAAATCCTTCAATAACGAAAGTTGAGGCTTGAATTTTTTCTTCAGTTCCCCAGCTTGAGAAATGCTGACTGTGTTCTTCCTTTTTGGTTTTCTGACTCCAGAATTTTGTCTTCTTGAGTTAACCTTTGAAATTTTCTCTTCAGCTCTTGTACCTCCTCATTTCTTCCATTTGCTTTAACAGCTAGCTCTATGCTGGAGAGCAAGTTTCAGTGTCTCCTCTGACATCCATTTTGATCTTTTCCCTTAAAATTCTCTTCTGTTTAAACCAAGGAGAACATTGAGAAAAAAAAATGGTCAAATTACCTTTAGTAAAACTTTTCACATTTCTGAAAATTAACTACAAGCTAGGAGCATATATTTAAAGAAAAGCAGTGAAATCTTGGTAATAATTATGAGATTTGTGGCATATTTTAATATACCACATCCAATCTCTTGCTCTTCAAATCACCTAACAGCCTCGGAAAATACTGTTGAGTCTCACAATGAAAACGAGTAGTCTGTTACCTCTGCAGGAGGACAACAGTGCAAGAGTAAGAATATGCATCCCTACCTCACATCTTATTTATTTTGAATCAGAGATCTAAAACAACAAAAATCTTAGGAGAAAACTGAACAGTAAATCTTGGTAACGTAGAGTTATGCAATGATTTATTTGATACCACACCAAAAACACAATGAAACAAGATTTACCAAAAACAAATGTGTTGTGCTGCAAATGATATTCTTAAAAAAAAATACATCCCAATTTTCTAAATAAGCATGGTCTGAATAGGTATGCTTCATGTCCAACAAGTACATGAAAAGGTGATCGGTATGATTGATCATTACTGTTATTGTTAGGTGCCATCAAGTTGATTCCATCTCGTAATGACCCTACCTGACAGATCCCAGGCCATCTCCACAATCTTGCATATGTTTGAACTCATTGTAGCAGCTACTACGTAATCCATCTTGTTGAAGGTCTTCTTCTTTTTCAGTGATCTTATAGTTTACCAAGTATGATGTCTTTCTCAAAGGACTTGTCCTTCTTAATAACAGTTTGAAGTATGTGAGATGAAGTCTCATCATCATCATCATTGCTTCTAAAAATCATTCCAGTTCATTTTTTGACAGTCCTTGTCAATATTTTCTGTCAACACCATAATTCAAATGCATCGCTTTTTCTATGGTCTTCCCTATCCACTGTCCAGCTTTCACATGCATATGAGGCCGTTGAAAATATCAAGTATTGGGTTAAGCACATCTTTGTCCTTAAGTTGTCACCTTTAATCTTTAGCTCTTAAAGTATTCTTGCCCAATGCAGTGTATTATTTGAACTCTTAACTGCTGCATTCAGAGGCACTGATTGTGGATCCAAGCAAATTGACAAAGTTGACAATGTCTATCTTTTCTCCGTATATCATGATAGTGCTCAGATCTTTGTTTTCTTTAGGTTTATCAACAAGTAATTCAAATCATCTTTGCTTTCAGCAAGCAAAGTTGTCCTATCCACAGATTGCAAGGGATTAATGAGCCCTCCTCTAGTCCTAATGTCCTCACCATTTTTTCTTCATATAGTCCAGCTTTTCACTATTTGTTCAAAATACAGATTGAATAGTATGGTGAAAGAATACAATCTTGATGCATACCTTTTCTGATTTTAAACCACTCAGTATCCCCTCAAACAACTACCTTTTGTTCTATGTACAGGTTCTACATGAGCACACTTAAGTGTTCTAAAAATTCTATTGTTTGGAATGTTTTCCATAGTTAGTTATGATCCACACATACAAATGCTTTTTCATAGTCAATAAAACACAAATAAATACCTTTCTGGCATTCTCTACTTTCAGTCAAGCTCATTCTGATATCAGTAGTGATATCCCTAAATTTAACTTGAATTTCTGGCAATACTCTGTCAGTATACTGTTGTAATTGTATTTTAGTTAGGTTCAGTAAAATTTTACTTATATGTTATACTAGTGATATTTTCCACATTCTAGTGGGTCATCTTTCTTTGGAATGGGCATAAATTTGGATCTTTTTCAGTTTGTTAGCCACATAGTTGTCATTCAAATTTCTTGATATGGACAAATGAATGCCTCTAGCATTGTATCTGCTGGTTGAAATATTTCAATTTGAATTCCATCAATTCCCAGAGTCTTATTTTTTGTCAATGCCTTCAGTGCACCTTGGGCTTCTTCTATTAATACCACTGAGTTTTTCTGTTTGTTTATTTGTTTTGTCATACACTACCTCGTGATCTGGTCAAATCTCAACCAACTTTT
>NW_006408619.1:6998063-6999333 GCF_000296735.1 Chrysochloris asiatica
TTTTTTTTTTTTTTTTTTTCTCTCTCTCTCTCTCTCTCTCTCTAATTGTTTCTATTAGCAGATGAGAGAATTTTTGTCAACCTTGCAATTCACACTTCTATTGGTTCAATTCTGCTTCTCTGCCCCTTCAATGTTAGTCTATTACTGAAACAGAAGTATTAATTATCTAGATTTCTATTTGTTGTTTTTGTACAGTTTCTGATTTTTCATTTGTTTTGTCAGTTTGTCCTTGCAGTGTTTTCTGGAATTTTTCTAAAGTTTTGACCGTTTTACTTAATAACATCTACAACTTGCTTGATCATTCTCTCAATCAGTTGAAGGAACCTGAATATGGTTTTTATGAATTCCTTATTAAGCAGTTCTGATACCTTTTCTGCTATTATAGTTTTATATTTTGTGACTCTGAAGTGTGATCACTTGTTTGAACCATTCTGTCTTGTCTCTTCACATAAATTGAAATTGGCTGTTGTCTCCAAGACACTGTGGTGCTGTTTTATTTATATGTCATTGATGATTGCATGTTGTTGTGTACTTAGCCACTCACCACCTTTCTCCTGCTGGTTGTGACAGAGACGAGGAGTGCAGATGAAGTTTTCTGCTCTTTGTTTATGTAATGTAGTTCAGAGTGGGTTTGTCTGATGTTGGCTGCTAATTAGCATTGTTCAGGTGGTACAGGATTGGAAAGTGGTGCTTGCCCAACCCCAGGCAGAGCAAAAGCTGCACAGAAGAGGACACAACTGGTGAAGATGGGGTCTGGCCATATCCCTGTCCTCTACGAGGGTGTGGAAAATAAGGCAGAACAATAAATCCCTCACGACCAACCTTCGGCTCTCCTCTTTGCTTCTAGGCCACTGGGTCTATAGACACTCTACCTTAAAATGTCAAGATTGCAGGACCACGCCAGGCAAGTCTACAGCTCCCCTGTCTATCTCCTCTCTCATAGCTCCTGCTCAGCTTCTGCTTCCAGATGACATTCAATATACCTCTCTATCATTTCTTCTGAGGCTCCACATTCCAGAATTGTCATCCATATCTGTTTCACTTGGTTTCCTGTGTCCTTCTTGCAAAGAGATTAGTTGATTGATTGAAATACTCATCTTCTTTTGATGCTTTATGCACCATTCAATATTTTACCCATAGAATCCTTAAGTAGTGCAATGCTAAACTTGACTATTTTCTTCAGTCATTTCAGTTAGGAGTTCTGCTGTGGCACTGTGGGTTAATGCACTGGACTGCAAAGTGAGTTTGATCTGCAAGGTCGGTGGTTCAA
>NW_006408619.1:6999656-7023007 GCF_000296735.1 Chrysochloris asiatica
TTTTCTTTCTTTCTTAGATGATGGTCTTGATGTCATTTCGTAACTTTTGATTTTCAGTCAATAGTGTCTAACACATTAAATCATTTTTAGGTGGTTTTTAATTCAGGGAGGATATGTTCAAGTTCATATTTTGGCTCTCATAAACTTGCTTTAATATTCTTAAACTTCAATCTCAAGTTGCATTTTGTCAATGGATGGTCTATTCCAATATTATTAGCCTGCATGAGATCAGTAGTCTCCTAGACTTATTTAGATTAATAAATATTGTCTCTTCCTACAGATACAGTCAATACAGTTCCTGTGTATTTCATCTGATGAATAGTCAATGTTCATGTTGTTATAAAAAGGTACTTGCAATGAATAAGTCATTTTTGGTCCTACAAAATTCTATCATGTGATCTCCAGTATTATATCTATCACCAATGTCTTATTTTCCAAACACTGATTCTTCCTCTTCTCCAACTTTCTCATTCCAGTCACCAGTAATTTTCAATGCATCTTGATTATGTATTTGATCAATTTCAAACTGAAGAAGATGGTAGAACTCTTCAATTTCATCATTACTTGCTCATTGGCTTTAGCGGTTGATATGTACATTTGAATCACCGTAGTATTAACTGGTCATTTTTATAGGCTTGTGGATATTATCGTATCACAGACAGCACTGTACTTCAATAAATACCTTGAAATACTCTATGATAATGACTGCAATGCCATTACCCCTCAGTTTGTTGCCCCCAGCAAATGATTGTCTGATTCAAGATGGCCAATACCATTCCATTTCAGCTCACTAACAGCTAGGATTTCCATCTTCATGCAATTCATTTCCTTTTTGATGACTTCTAATTTTCTTAGATTCATGCTTTGCACATCATACTTTCTTATTATTAATGGATATTTGCAGCTGTTTCTTCTCATTGTCAGTTGTGTCCCATAAGCAAATGAAGATCTTGAAAGCTTTACTCTTTTCATGGCATTAATGTCAACTTTAATTTTAGGAGACATCTCTTCCTCAGTCATATTTTGAGTGCCTTCCATCCTGAGGGGCTCATCTTCTGGCACTAGATCTGAAAATGTTCCACTGCTGTGCATAAGCTTTTCAGTGGTTAACCATTCAAAAGTGGAAGCAGTAATGGCTAGTGACAATTAATGGATACAGAAATTGTTTGAGTGTGACAAAAATACTGGAACTAGATATCACTAATGTTTATACAACCTTGTGGAAATGTATTGAAATACTGAGTCGTACACTTTAAAGGAATGTATTTATGGTATATGAATAATATATGTATGTGTACATATTATAAATGTATATATAGATTAGTTTAACATTTTAAAAGCAAAAACAAAAAAGCAAACTTGAAAAAGAGAGCAAGAGAAGATATTGATTCCAGTCCTAGATATATAAGGGCAGAACAGCTGTATTGCTGTAGGGTTTCAGTTCATACAAGTGTGGGTTTTTTTCCAAACGAAGCATGTTTAATCATGTCTCTGTGATTAATGGAAGTTTTCCCCATAATTCATTAGTCTTAGTCACATTAGGGTGCTTTAAAAAAAAGTTACTTCAATGCATGGAGGGGATTGTAATCATTGCAATGAAATGAAACACGATAGGATGAATGTAAAGCTGATATTGTCCCATGTAAACTATCACTCAATTCACAATAAAAACCTAAAAACAAAACAAAACAAAAACCTCATGAGCAACCACCTAAGTTACTTTTTGTACCATGGGGAAAATGTTTTGAAGTCAAGGCTAACGTCACATTTTGAACAAAATTCAAGTGGTCATCTTCACACATCATTGAAGCCTTGCAACAAGTTTATGGTAATGCTGTCCCACATAAAACAATAGTTTTCAGATGGATCAAGCATTTTAAGGAATGACAGGAAAAGCTCAAAAATAAGCCAAGTGTGGGAGGCCAATCAACCTAAATTAATGAAGAAACTGTGTGTGAAGTCCAGAAACTAGTGAAAGAAAACTATATAGAACTATCATTGATTCAATAGTTACTGAAGCTGGAATCTCACATAGGTCAGTATTTGAATTTTAAGCAAATATCTTGACCTCAGCAAAGGTCAATGTGTTCCCAAAGTGTGTGGAAGAATGTATCCATGTTTGTGGTAGATTATACAGGGTGGGGGAATATGAAAATATCTTGGATGTAAACCAACACCTTGAAGGAATGAGTCACTGGACTTGGAGGCTCAAGGTCATATCCTCAGTGGGGAATACCACGATCAGTTGGTACAACATAATGCACAAAGACAATGTTCTGCATCATACTTTGATGAATAGTCACTGAGATCTTAAGAGATAATGAGTGACCTTCTGAGGTGTAACTCTTTGTATGGAGAAAAGAAGAGTGATCAAAACTGAACATGAACAGAAACAATTAGCCCATTAGTTAATGGACCAAGTTGAATATCAGTCTCCACAACCCTGAGACCAGAAGATTGAAACAGTGCTCATCTACCAAACCAACTGCTCTGGAACAGATCATGCTGCAAGACCCTAGAGAGAATGAAGAAAATGTAGAACAAAACTTAAAATCATAGGAAGACCTCATAGAAACTGGTCAAACAGAAACTAGTGAAATCCCAAACCTATGGTCCTTGGTCACCCGTCAGGTCTGGACCTGAACTCACTCTAGTGACTCAGTGTTTAGCCAAGCAATAGATAGATTTATAAGGGAAAGCAACAACATTAATGAGGTCCACACACCATAGAATGCTCAAAAATTTCAGATCAAAAGGACATAATTTACCTAAGCACAACGTTCAGAATGGTTTGTAAAGAAGAAGAAATGGAAACCCAAGGAGGGAGTGGACTAAGTGAGGTCACATTGTAGGAAATGCAATCATTGAGATGAATCAAAGTATATGATGCGTTGAATGTAAAACTGATGATCTGCCCTGTAAACCTTCATTAAATTCAAAATAACAAAAATTTTAAGACTCTAAATAGTTGACTGGATATACTAGCCAGTTTAATAAGACCTGAAAAAGAATAAATGTATAAAATTTAAAGGATAAATGACATTGCAGAAGATCAGCTACTCAAAGAGTTCATCTTTCTATCAGTCTTTTAAGCAAGATCACAGCTAATGAAGATGGTTTTATGAAATGAACCATAACTAGGGATGAGTATGATTGGAGAGCAACGTCCAATCAGCACATAACTCACTGGGCAAGTTATGTTCAAGTCAGAGAAGTCAGCTCAGAAGATGATGATGATTGTTTTTTGTGAGTCCCAAATAGAGAATCTTGATAGATTTTCTAGAAGCACACAGGATGATCTTCGAGGCTGGTTATAAGAACTATTAAGAAAATTGAAAACTGCATCAGTGAGAAAAAAAGCCAGGATGTGCACCCATACCCACCCTCTTTCTGGGTTGTTCTTTCCTTATTATCACAAACACCGAGCCTCCTAAGGTTCCTACCTAATCTTTCAAGTTGCTGTTGTCAGTCCGATCCCATATAGCTATCTCTAAAACAGACCATAATGCTCAAAGCTGACATTTTTTATGCACCAGATTTTGTTTGTCCATTCATCAGGTGAAGAACATTTGGGTTGTTTTTTGTCATTTGACTATTATGACTAATGCTGCAGTGAGCATTATTGTGTAAGTCTCTTTTTGTGTCTCTGCTTTCAAGTCTTTTGGGTACACAAGGATAAGTCAAAAAGTATTGCTACAAAACTAATAGACACCTTTATTAAACAAAATATCACAATGTGAAGCTATTGGTTCTTGACATATCCTCAGGGTAGGTCTGCACACCTCAGAAAGCTAGGTATCCATCTCTCTTATCCTTTCCCAAAGAATTCTGTGCTCTTCAATTTCCACCAGGTTGAAATAACTGTTTTGACATCCTCAATGGTCTCAAATTATGCTTCTTTGAAATGTTCTTTAAGTTTAGGGAACTAAAAGGAGTATGAATGGGCAAAATTATAATTTCAGGGTGGATGAGATAAGGTTTCCCAAAGAAATTCCCACAGAACAGCTCTTGCTACCCTTGAACAATGAGCAGGTACATTTAACTTAACAAATAAAATATGTCTGCTTTGAACATTCTAGTCTTTTGAAAACGATCTCTGTGAGGTTTAGAGTCCTGGTGTGGTGCAGTAGGATAAGCACTGAACCACAAGGTTGGTTTGCACTGCCAGGTTGGCAGTTCAAACTCACCAGCTGCTTCTTGGAAACTCTATACAGGGTTTCTGTAAGTCGGAACTGACTCCACCGCAATTAGCTACAACATAAGGAATAAATTGACAAGATTAGCTAGGAACCCTAGGGCACAGTGAGTTTATGGTAATGAGGAAAGGACAACTCAGAAAAGGAGGTTGAGAATGGTTGCACATCTTAAAGAATGCAATGCGTGTCACTAAATCATACATGTTGTTGTTTTTGTTAGGTGCCATCAAGTCAGTTCCAACCCATAGTGACCCTGTATAGGGTTTCTGAGGAGTGACTGGTGAGCTTGAATCACCAACCTTGCAGTTCAAACAGCTTTGCAGCCTGGTGCATTAACCCACAGCACCACACAAAGGCTCCAGATAAGACATATAGAAGCTGTTAAATGGGTAAATGCTTTGTTGGGTATACTCTCAACAACAATAAAAAAAAAAAAAAAATTAACGAGAAAGAACTAAACAAACGAAAACAACTATGGGGCAGTTTTATTCTGTCACTTGAAATCACTGATTTGAAATGGACTCAACAGCATCTAACAGGACAATACAAATATTTATTTCTATCTAGATGTTTCTCATGTGTGGTTGTTATAGGTAAAGTTTCTAGAAATCTTCCCGTAACATGCTATCTTAACAAACACACTCATTTCATCACTGAACAATTTGTAGATGTTTATAAAACTTAGGATACACTGGATATGTTGTTGTTTTTAAATGCTGTCAAGTCGGTTCCAGTCATAGCGACCTTGTATAGGGTTTCTGAGGAGCAGCTGGTGAGCTTAAACCGCTGACCTTGTAGTTCAAACCAACTTTGGAGTCCAATGTATTAACCCACAGAACCACACCAGGAATCCAGAATACTGGATATACTGAGGAGAAAAATTACTGGATCATAGTCCATAACCATATTTAATCTTAGTACATACCGTCATTTTTTCAAATAGACTGTATTGTTTTATCTCCCCAGAGATGTGAACGCTGTATTTTAATCACCAGTCAGCACACATGTCTTACCACTATACCATCAACATTGTGAAGACCACTGTAACTCTAAAACAGCCAGACTTAATACATAAATAAAGTGACATATCCCAATAAAGCTTTATTTACAAGGAAACAGCGCATCAGAGCTGTCTTGCAGTCCATAGTTGCCCTGTTCCTCTGCTCTCTAGTCTTCAAATCTTCCCTTGTCACCTCTCTGACCTCAGTACCTACCACACACTGGCCTCCTTCCATTCATACATTCCATTTGGAGCACTAACATTTTCCCTAGGTGCCAATCTCTCCTCCGTTAGCTCATAAGTCACATGTAACCTACTCAAAGACAGTCCTCAGCTTCCTTCCTTGGTTGAGTTTTATCATGCCGGCTCACATACTCTGCATTTTAGAACTTTGTGTACCCTCTTGTCTTCCCACCCCAATGCCCACTGTCACCCACACAAAGACATACATGAGGATAAGAATTTTGGATTTTTTTTTTTTCCCATTGCTGTGTCCCCAGCTTTTTTGCCAGTGCCTAGCAAGCCAATGATGTTGTCGTTAAGTGCAGTCAAGTCGGTTCAGACCCATAACAACCCTGTATGGGATTTCCAAGGAGCAGCTGGTGAGCTTGAACTGCCAACCTTGTAATTCAAACCTACATTGTAGTACAGCACATTAACCCACAGTGCCACACCAGGACTGCCTATCAAACCATAGATACTTGATTTGTTTGTTGAATACCTGAGGGTTCGAATAGCTTCTAAATCATGAGACTCTGTAGTCTCATTACTTCTCACCATAACCATGTGGCCACGAAGCCTGGCATTTCTATTGGCAGAAACTCAGGGTCCCCGCAACAAAGTATGCTGTGGCTGAGTTGAGGGGGAGCTGGGAGTCCGACAAGTCCACCACTGCTATTAAATGCAAATTTCTGTGGCTCATTATGCAACAATATGTACTTATATCCAAATGGAATGGCCATGTGATTTGCCAGGCAAGGCCTAAATAATTATGTCTTTGTACTGTAATTATACAGTTCCACAAATTACAGAAATTAGAGGTGGAAAACAATAATGCTGTTAATGAAACCTTGTTTTCATTGAAAGTCTTCTCTCTGTACAGGTCAGAGTGCTTTGGCCTGTTTCACAGTCACTCAGCCAGCCCATGGCAGAGGGAAGGAGACTGAGGGAGAGCTTTAGACCCATTAATAGAAGGGAAAACTGAGCAACAGGGTTAACATAACTTCTTCATACCACAGTATGCTATGGGGCAAAGTTAGGAATAACACTCTATCCCCTTTGTTTCAGGATGGTCTGGTTTTCTGCCCCTGGTCCTGAGGGCAAAAAACCTTATTGTAACCCCCAAGTGAGTCCTGGGGGGTACAAGTAGTTATCACACTCAGCTAATCAAAAGGTTGGAAGGTAAAATCCACCAAAAGTCAACTCAGAAAATAGACCTAGTAATCCCCTTCTGGAAAATCAGTCATTGAAAATGCGCTGAAGTGCAGTTGTACCCTCACACACGTGTGACTGCCATGAGTTAGAAGCAACTCGACGGCAGCCATTTTGTTTGCTTTTAACCCTCCTTTCTGGGTAAGAAGTTTCCAGACTTTGATAACCACTCCAAGGAGTCAGTTTAATTATATCTCTGTAGAATAAGCTCTCCATTGGGTCAGGTCTTATATCACCAATGTGATTCTATCATCAAGCCTGGGCAGCGTTAAAACAGCCAACAATTCATGGAAAGAAGACAGCCCCATCCCAGCCTCTCCTGTATTCATAGTTTTTGAAACACAATGCCATGCAATAATTCTTCGTCTGCCCTACGGAGGGTGGAGGAACTGGAGAAGCTTTCTGAAATGAGATGAAAATAACATTCATCAGACAGACACAGTGTTCCAGGCTTTGTGCTAAAGCACTTTGTAAGTATTTCCTTTGCTTAAGTACTGCTCAGACAGCACTGTTGTCCTTGTTTTTGAGATTTAAAGAGGTTAAAAAAATTGTCCAACATTACACAACTGCATAGCAGCACTGTGGAGATTCAAGTTAAGGTTTGTTCGTTTTTTTGTATTGTTTTCTTTGCATTGAAGTCCATGGGCTTTCCAGATCCTTGCATACAAATCCAGATCTCTTGGAGAAACCCTTTCCAGGTCCCACTGTGACCTGACGAAGGGTTACTGTTAACTTACAAAACCACACAAATACCAAGATAATTGTGTGAATCATCAGTATCTTTTTATTTGTGTTTACAGTTTTATTGAGAGGGAATTAACATATCATACTGTTCACCCATTTAAAGTGTACAATTCAATGATTTGTAGTTTATTCAGAGAGTAACACAATCATTACCAGGCACTAAGTTTAGAATTGGAGTCCTGGTGTGGCGCTGTGGGTTAATGCACCAGACTGCAAAGCCGTTTGAACTGCAAAGTCAGTGGTTCACGCTCGCCAACTGCTCCTTGGAAACCGTATACAGGGTCACTATGGCTTGGAACGGACTTGATGGCACTTCACAACAACAAGTTTAGAATAAACTTCAGGAGGAAGGTGTGCCTGACACCAGCACTGGTCTTTTTCATCGCCTCATATGCATGTGAGAGCTGGACAATGAGAAAGACCAAAGAATTGATGCCTTTGAATTGTGTTGTTGGTAAGGAATGTTGAATATCTCCTGGATGGCCAGAAAAATGAACAAGTACTGTCTTGGAAGAAGTTAAGCCAGAATATCCCTCAGAAGCCATTCTTCTGGACATGTTATCAGGAGGGACCAGTCTATGGAAATTGACATCATGCTTGGTAAAATCAAGAGTCAGTGAAAAACAGGAAGACTCACAAAAAGAGCCACAAGGATTGACACTGTGGCTGCAATAATGAAAACAAACATAGGGAAATGGTGAAGGTGGCTCGGGACCACGCAGTTTCATTCTGTTGTACATCAGGTCACTATGAGTAGGAAACAGCATGACTGGACCCAATAGTAAGTTTAGAGAATTCCTGGTTTGGCGCCACTGGACTGAAAGGTTAGTTTGGTGGTTCAAGTTCACCAGTTGCTCCTCAGACACGCTATACAAGTTAACTGAGTCAGAACCAACTCAATGACACTTAACAACAACAACAACAACATCACCCTCTAAAGAGACATTGTGCATAATAGCAGTCACTCTATTCACCCCAGATCCTGGCCCTAAACAACCACTGTTCCACTGTTAGTATTAATGTTGTGGTGGTGGTTAGGAGTCATTTCTGACCCATAGTGACCCTATGTACAATAGAACAAAACACTGCCACATTCTGCAGTAATCTCTATAGCTTTGCCTATTCTGGATATTTAATATCAATAAAATCATACAAGTAAGCAAAGATTTATTGTAACTGGCATCATACTTTTTAGAGTCATATATGATGCAGCATGTATGAAGACTTCATTACTTTTTATGGCCAAATGGTATTTCACTGGTCCACTGTTTCTTTATCCACTAATTAATAAATAGACATTTGGGTTGTTTCCATTCAGCCATTGTGAATACGGATGCTTGAACATTCATAAATAAGATTTTATGTGGACTTATATTTTTTTAAATTTTCCTCAGTTAAATTGCTGAACCAGATAATAGCTCTATGTTTAACTTTTTGAAGATACGTCAATTTTTAGAATGGACTGCACTATTTTACATTCCCAACAACAATGTGTTGGGATTCCAATTTCTCAACATTCATTCCAGTACTTAATATTGTTGATCTTTTTGATTACACCATCTTGGTACTTTCTATTTGCATTTCCCTCATTATTAATCATCTTGAGGGTTTTTTTTTATATGTTTGTATATATAAAATCTTTGGAGAAATCTCTGCTCAGACCCTCTGACCATTTTTAGTTAGATTATCAGTGTCTTTTATTATTGTTTCAAAGAGTCTTTATGTATTCCATAGATTAGTACCTAAAGGAGCTCTGGTAGCGTAGTGGTTACGAATCGGGCTGCGAACCTAAAGGTCAGCGGTTCGAAACTACCAGCCGCTCCGCGGGAGAAAGATGAGGCTTTCTACTCCCGTAAGGATTTACACCCTCGGAAACCCTGTATAGGGTCGCTATGGGTCGGAACCGACTCGACGGCACTTAACAACAACAACAACATGGTGGTGGCGTCCTGGTGTGGCGCTGTGGGTTAATGCGCTAGACTGCAAGGTAGGTTTGCACTGGAAAGTCAACAGTTCAAGCTCACCAGCCACTCCTTGGAAACCCTATACAGGTCGCTATCAGTTGAAATTGACTTAACAGTACTTAACAACAACAATATGGTGGTGATAGTTATGTGCTACTAAGTCAATTCCAATTCATAGTAACCATGGATACACTTTCTGAAGCTACAAATCTTCACAGGAGCAGAAAGCCCCATCTTTCTCCTGAGAAGTAGCTGGCGGATTCAAATAGCTAACCTTGCAGTTAGCAGATCAGCTCAGAATCCAGTACGCTACCAGGCCTCCTGAAGTACCTAATGTTGTTGTTGTTGTTAGGTGCCATCGAGTCAGTACTGACTCATAGCGACTTATGCACAGCAGAATGAAACACTACCCGATCCTGGGCCAACCTCACTATCATTGTCATGCTTGAACCCATTGATGCTGCTACTTGGCCAGTCCATCTGTTGGGGGTTCTTCCTCTTTTTCTCTGAGCCTCCACCTTACGAAACATGATATCCGTTTCCAGCGACTGGTCCCTCCTGACAATATGTACTTAATAGGATATAATATTTACAAATATTTTCTCCCATTGTATCAGTTGTCATTGCACTTTCTTAATAGTACAATCTTCATTATTTCTTTTTTTGTCAGTTCTAATAATGTGAAATCTGTACTTTTCCTTCTGTAACTTGTATATTTATTGTTGTACCTAAGAAACTAAGTTTATATCAAGTTCACACAGATTTAGTCTTCTGTTTCCTGAGTAGAATTTTATATTGTCTGTCATGTATTTATGTCTATGATTCCTTTTGAGATCATTTCTGTATATGGTGTGAAGAAGGGGTCCAAATTTATTTTTTGCAATATTTCCAGTATCATTTGTTGAAAAGAATATTATTTTTGCATTGGATTGTATTGGTATATGTCTCAAAAGTCAACTGATTAAAGATATATGGATTAATTTCTGGAGTCTATTTCCAGACTCTTAATCTCTTCCATGGATTTATATATCAATCCTATGTTAGTAGAACCTGCTTTGTAGTCAGTTTTGGAAGTGGGAAGTATGAATCTTCCAATTTTGCTCTTTCTTTCCAAGATAGTTTTGGCTATTTTGAGTTCCTTGCATTTGCATTGGAATTTTAAAATCAGCTTCTCAATTTCTGCAAAAAAAAAAAAAAAAATTAATGCAGCTGAAGGTTTACCAGGAGCTCTGGTAGCATAGTGGTTACGAATCGGGCTGCGAACCTTAAGGTCAGCATTTCAAAACTACCAGCTGTTCCGTGGGAGAAAGATGAGGCTTTCTGATCCCGTAAAGATTTACAGCCTCGGACACCCTGTACAGGGTCTCTCTATGAGTCGGAACATAACAACACATAACAACAACAACAATGCTGATCTTTGGCATTGGAATTTGACAAATATTTACATTTTTACAATAGTAAATCTTGCACTTCAAGATACAAGTCTTTCACTTTTCTTATTAAAGATATGTCTAAGTACTTGATTCTTTCTGATGTTATTATAAATGAAATGAATTGTTTTCTTAATTTTATATTTTAATTGTTTGTGTTACTATATATAAATACAATTGATTTTTACATATTGATCTTGTATTTATTATGAACCCTTTTGAATTCATTTATTAGCTCTAATACTTAGTTGGAGTCTTGGTATGGCACTGTGGGTTAATGTGCTGGGCTGCAAAGTCATTTGAACCACAACATCAGCAGTTCAAGCTCACCAGCTGCTCTTCAGAAACCCTAGAAATGTTCACTATGGGCTGGAACTGACTTGACAACACTTAACAACCACAACAATAAAACTTAGTTATTGATGTTTATTTATAAATTGTTTTAACATTCTTGATTTCATTTGATGTGGGAACTGAAATTAAAAGCATACGTCAACTATCCAAGAATCTGACATTTCAAATAAGGATACAGGCCTTAAGAAGGGAAAGAACTAATTTAAAGACACCAAGCCACCTCACAGAGATTTAGAAGTTCACTTTAGAGGCCATAGGTGAAGCTGTGAGAATTGATGAACTTGTCCAGAGAGAAGAGTCTAAGTACAAGTCTTGAGAGCAGAGGAAGGAAGGAGAGGTCCAAGCAAAGGAGACAGAGAAGTTATGGTCAAAGAAGTCCAAGGAGAATTAGAATAGAGTAATAGCTGAGTTGTTGTTGTTGTTTTTAGACACCACCAAGTGGGTTTGGACTCATAGCAACCCTGTGCGCAATAGAACAAAACACTGCCTGGGATTCCTCCATCCTCACAATTGTTATACCTGAGCCCATTGTTCCTGCCACTGTGCCAAACCATCTCATTGGGGGTCTTCCTCTTTTTACTTAAGCCTTCAGTTTTCCAAGCAGAATGTCCTTCTCCAGGGACTGGTCCAAAGTTCGAGAAACAAAGTTTTGCTCCCTTGTTTATAAGATTCTGGCTGTAATTCTTCCAGGAAAGAATTCTTTGTTCTTATTGCAGCAGTCCATGGTACTTCCAATCTTCTTTGCCAACACCTAAACCAAATGCATCGACTCTTCTAAAGGCTTTCCTATCCATTGCCCAACTTTCACATGCAATGAAGTGATTGAAAATACCATGGCTTGGATCTGGGGCACCTTAGTCCTCAAACTGACATCTTTGCTCTTCAACACTTTGCAGAGGTCTTGTGTAGCAGATTTGCATCATGCACTACGTTATTTGATTTCTTGACTGCTGCTTCCATAAGTATTGATCGTGTATCCAAGCACAATGACGTTTTTGACAAGTCTCATAGTTTCTTCATTTATCATGATGTTATTTTTTTGGTCCATTTGTGAAGATTATTGTTTTCTTTACATTGAGGTGCAATCCATGCTGAAGGCTGTAATCTGTGATCTTCATCAGTAAGTATTTCAAGTTCTATTCAATTCTGGCTAGCAAGATTGTATCATCTACATATTGCAGGTTGTCAATGAGTCTTCCTCCAATCCTGATGCCATGTTGTTCTTCATATAATCCAGCTTCTCAGATTATTTACTCAGCATACAGATTGACTAAATATGGTGAAAGGAAACAACCTTGTCAAACATCTTTCCTGATCTTAAACCACTCACTCACTTTGTTCTGTTCTAACAACTGCACTCTTGGTCTAAAGTTGTCTCATGAGTACAATAAAGTGTTCTGGAATAACCAACCATTCTTCACACTGTAACCCATAGTTTGTTATGATCTACACCATTGACTGCCATTGCATAGTCACTAAACTTTACATTCTACAAAGAGTCATCTGATATCAGCAATGATCTCCCTCATCCCATCTCACATTCTGAATCTGAGCCCAATTTCTGGCAGCTCCCTGTCAATGTGATGCTGTAACCATTTTTCAATTATCTTCAACAACATTTTATTTTCATATAATATTAATGATACTGTTCAATAATTTCCTCATTCTGTTGGGTCACCTTTCTGTGGAATGGGCACAAATATGAATCTTTTTCAATCAGTTGGCTAGGTAGCTGTCTTCTAATTTTCTCTGGATAGATAGGTGATCACCTCCAGAATCAGTTGGTTGAATCATTTCAAGTTAAAACCCATCAATTCCTAGAGCCCTGTTTGACAATGTCTGCAGTGCAGCTTGGACTTCTTTAAAGCCATCAATTCTTGGTGGATTCAATATAGAGCAACTCTTTTTGGTCCAGTTACTCTGTGTACTCCATAGATCTTATTTTGATGTTTCCTACGACTTCTAATGTTCAGATTCAAACACACCAGCCATCCTCGGAAACCTTATACAGGATCACCATGAGATAGAACTGACTCAACAGCACTTAAAAACAACAACAATGTATATGACTGCATTGTGTGAGGAGTGAAACGTTCAACAAATTCAAATCATTTTGATATTAGTAGCCTTTAAAGTGTTAAATGGTAAAGATTTCACTTTGAAGACTAAGGTGAACCTGACCCAAATAATGATATCTTCAATTATGTCATATGCATTGGAAAGCTAGACATGAGTAAAGAAGACCTGAGAAGAATTGGTGCCTTTGAATTATGATGTTGGCAAAGAATCCTGAACATACCATGGACTGCCAGAAGAACAAACAAAGCTCTGATCTTTGAAGCGTCCTTTGAAGAATGCTCGTTTGAAGCTAGGATGGTGAGTTTCAGCTCATGTATTTTGGACATGTTATCAGGAAGGACTGGTCCCTGGAGAAAGATAATGCTTGGTAAAGTGGAGAGTCAGTGAAAGAGAGGAAGACCCTCCAAAAGATGGATTAATGCTAAACGGAGAAACAATTGTGAGGATGTCACAGGCCCGGGCAATATTCCTTCTGTTGTATATAGCGTTGCTTTGAGTCCGAACCAACTCAACATCACCTAACAATTACAACAATAACACTTTTATAATTCATGTAGATAATACTAATAGTAATATTACTAATGATACTAAATATAAAATACTAATTTAATTGGGTCCAGTGTGACACTGCAGGGTAAGCACTGGACTCCTGACCACAAGGTCAGCAGAGCAAACCTACCAGCCACTCTCGGAAACCCTTGGCAGGATAATTATGAATCAGAACTTACTCAAACTCACACAACAACAAGTATTTTATATCATGAATCTTACTAATCTTTAATTTTGGGTAATAATATAATTGTTATATTATTAATCTGCTCCGAAAAAGCCCTTGGATGTAAAGATTGCAATTATGGCGATAATTTCCTGTTTTCAGGAAAGCAAATCTAGTCATAGGGATACTGGGGGGTGGGGGCAGAAGCCATATCACAATATTGATATGGGATTTGGACATCACACTCTTTTGAGAAGTTTGAAGGTAAAAGAAAAAGGGAAAACCAAAGAAAGGCACTGAGGACCCATTGGTGAGGGAGGTTGACTCGGTTTCTCTTTGGAATTGAAATTAGCGATGTCAGTAAGTTTTAAAGTAAAGCAGAAGACAAAACAGGAAAGGGGAGAGAAGGAAAACCAGAACTAAGGCAGAGAGGTAAGCCTCGACAAGGAGGGGGAGTACTTCTCCCTGAGAAGCAAGGTGGAGAGAGAGGAAGGATGATGAGGGGGGCATGTGCTGATGTGGCTGAAAGACAAACTTAGTTACATTAACCAAATGCATGCCACGTACCAGGCATATTGTAAAGATATTTCATATTCATTTGTTGTTGTTATTAAGTGCTATTGGATTTGTTTAGACTAAAAGAGATCCTGTATAATGTTTCCAAGGAGCAGATGGTGGGTTTGAACCACTGACCTTGAATTCAATATCATCCTTGCTGTCTAGTGCTTATCCTACAGCACCACCCCTGGTGTCTCCTGGTAACACATCCAAAACAGGAAAGACAAATCCTTGGCAGTCTGGCTGTCCTTCTTCCAACAGAGATTTGCTTATTGTTCTCATAGTCCGTGGACAGCATCTAACACAGGAATGGCCAGGTAAGTTCACCTGCCAATTGTATCAGCAGAGGGAGGGAAGTAAAACAAGGCTGATCTACCCACATACCTACTGCCAGAGACCAGATGCTATCAAATCAACTCTAGCTCAGGGTGACCCCTGTGTGTCAGAGCAGAACTCTGTTCCATAAGACTTTCAATGCCTGACTTTTCAGAAGTTATGTCTTTCTTCCAAGGCACCTCTGGGTGCAGGTTAGCAGCTGAGCGAGTCAACTGTTTGTACCATCCATAATCTCTGCAGTGAATAGGAACTCTGCAAACAGTTTTGACCACTCAGCTGAGTCTTGTCTTAAGTTAGTGTTCACCCTCCCAGTGTTTTTCCAGTTGGTTGTGTCTCATTTCCTGCCTGATTTCATTCTTTGAACTTGAACTTGGCTTCGGGGCTTCTCATCCTTGAAACTCTGTGGGATGTGGCTATACCCAACCCTGGTCTTTCCCTTTCCTTGGTACTCTAGGGAAACATTCCACCCTGCTCTGGTCCCTTCTACCTTATCCCAATTTCATGTCTTGACTCTTAGAAGAGCAATAAAATAAAAATATAAAAATATACTGAAGAAGACCTGGTGGCATTGTGAGATAGGCACCATGCTGTTAACTGCAAGGTTGATGGATCAAACCGACCAGCTACATTGTGGGAGAAAGATGAGGATGTCTGCTCCCATATTCACAGACTCAGAAACCCTACATAGGGTACTTATGAATTAGAACAGACTCGTTGGTAGTGGGTTTGTTTTTTAATTACAGTGATAGTTAAGGACCCACCTGAAATTAGCACTTAATTCTTACCTGCAAAATAAATATACTGACACCATGGGTTACAAACTCTTATAGCAGGGATCTTGAATGCAAGAACCAGGGCACAGGGAGGAATGGCAAACTGGCACTGAGGCCCTGCCCATCTACGGGGGGGTTGGGGGGATCTCTACTTAGTTCCACCAGGTGATGTGAAGGGAGAACAGGGACAGGAGAGAAAATCTTTCCATATTCATCAAATGCAGATATTTACGATGTTTCTGTGAATTATACCAATTTTGCAGTCTAAACAGCTCAGCTATTTTTTAAAAATTGCCAACACCGTATGAGCCAAATAAACCAGGTTTTGGGATAATACTTTGCTCTTTTCTCATCAATTTGACCTCCCAGTCCCAGTCCTCACACTAACACTACCAGAAAGGATCTGACCCACAGAAGAACCTACCTCACAGTGAAGGTATTTGGGGCTGGTTTCCATAATGATGCGAGGTCAGTAAGCTATGGCCTGTAGGCTGTGACCAAGAGCTTGGTTTTGTAGATAAAGTTTTATTGAAATACAGCCATACTCATTCATTTATTTATTATCTACGGCTGCTCTCACACAACAGTATCAGAACTGAGTTCTTGCCTCATAGACCAGTTGTTTTGTAAATGTAAATGATGTTCTCTCTGCATCTTACCAGAAAGAGTTTGCTGATGTGTGCTCCAAAGCAAAACGAGTTTCCTCCCAGGCCGCGGGTTGCACACTGCTATTCCGTAAAGATGTCTGTCCCCTGGAGTTGTGCAACGTGGGGGTGCTACTCAAGAATGATCCTGCTGCGTTCCCCTCATTTGCCCGAGTTATCAGTGAGAAAGAGGACCCCAAGAAGCAGCCTGTTACACAGAAACAATAGGCGTTCCATGCTAATCAACTTTGTGACCTTGAGCAAGTCAAGTCATAGCCCTAAACACCCAGATAAGAGTATCTATAATTGGAAAGAAAGAATCCTGACTTTCAGGGTTGTTCAAAGAATGAAGCTGAAGTTGTAGGCAATGGAATATTTGTGTTGAGTGCTGTCCAGTCAGTTCTGACTCATAGAGACCCTGTATAAGGTTTCCGAGGAGTGATTGATGCATTTGAACTGCCAACCTTGCAGTTCAAGCAGACCTTTCGGTACCGTGATTATCCTAACGTGTCACACCAAGCCTCAGTTATAAAAAGAAATGAAATCCTACAATATGGACCCACCTTAAAAACATTGTGCTAAGTGTAATAAATCAGATGCAAAAGAACAAAGCTTATATGTTCTTCTTTATATGAAGACTCCTGGTGTGGGTGGCACTATTGGATCATCACCACTGGACAGAGAACTACAAGGTTGGTAGTTCAAGCCCATCAGCTGCTCCTTGGAAATCCTTCACAAGGTCGTTATGAGTCAGAACTGACTTGACGGCACTTATCAACAACAACAACAAAAATATGAGGTATCTAGAATTGTGGCTGTTAAATGCTATCCAGTCAATTCCAACTCATACTAACCTTGTATACGGTTTCTAAGGAGCAACTGGTGGGTGTGAACTTACGACCTGTGGTTCACAGCCCAGTGCTGATTCTCCAGCATCACAACAGAAATGTGAACATAAAATAGGCAAATATATAAAGACACATGTTTATTAGTGTGACCAGGAAAGGGCAGGCTGGAGGGAGGGGACAGGAGAAAGCATTGCTCAGGAGACACGGACTTTCTATTGACAGTGATAAAAGAATTGAGGAACCGAAGACAGAGAGGGTTGGATATTATGATAATCATAATGACTGTCACCACACCTGTGGAGAAAGAAGCCCTAGTGGTGCAAACATTAAGCACATGTCTGCTAACAGAAAAGTCAGTGGTTCAAATTCACCAGCTTCTTTGAGGAAGAAAGATGTGGCTGTCTGCTTCTGTAAACATTTGCAGCTTTGGAAACCCTAGTGGGCAATTATACTTGTCCTAAAAAGTCACTATGAGCAGAATCAACTTGGTATAAACTGATGGATTTTGATATAAATGTGAAGAATATTGAAGTGGATAAGGTTTTTTACATATATATTATGTTTACTACAGTTTATTTTTAAATACTTAAGCACAATCCTTGTGCTTAAACACAAGGTGTTTAAACTAGGTTAAACTAGGTGCTTATACAACAACAAAACTGCCACCAAGTCAATTCACCCTGTCTAGGGATTTTGAATCTGTGGATCCTTTCAGAAACAGCAGCACCTGGGCTTTGTATTAGGTACTCAGTTAACGTTAGATGCCAAATGCATTACCATCAAATTGACTAGGACTCATGGCAACCCCATGTGTTACACAGGAGAATTGCCCTGTAGGGTTTTCTTGGCTGTAATTCTTACAGAAGCAGTTCATCAGGGCTGTTTCCCATGGTTCCAACCACCAACTGATATCTACCACACAAGGGCCTCTAGGTAATATTGTTGTTGTTGTTAGGTGTCCTCAAGTTGATACCGAGTCATAACGACTGTATGCATAACAGAACAGAACATTGTCCAGTCCTGGGCCAACCTCACAATTGTTGCCACGTTTGAGCCCATTGATACTGCCACTTTGCCAATCTATCTCTTTGGGGATCTTCCTCTTTTTCTCTAACCCTCTACCTTACCAAACATGATATCTTTATCCAGTGACTGGTCCCTCCTGACAATATGTCTGAAGTATGGGAGATGAATTTGACCATCCTGGCCTCCAAGAAGTACTCTGGGTGCACTTCTTACAAAACAGATCTTTTGGCAGCCCATGGCATTTTCAGTATTCTCCTCCAACACCACAACTCAAAGGCATCAATTCTTCTACTTATTCACTGTCCAACTTTCACATGCATATGAGGTTATTGAAAATACCATGGCTTGGGTCATGACATCTTTGCTCTTTGACATCTTTGCTCTTCAGCACTTTAATAGGTTTTGTGCAACAGATTTGTCCAATGCAATACATCATTTGATTTCTTGACTGCTGCTTCCATGAATGTTGATAGTTGATCCAAGAAGAATAAAGTCCCTGAAAACTTCAGGCTTTTCTTCATTGATAAGAATGTTGTTTATTGGTCCAGTGGTGAGGATTTTTGTTTTCTTTACATTGAGATGCAATCCATACTGAGGTCTGTGTTCTTTGATCTTCATCAGTAAGTATTTTAAGTCCTCTTCACTTTCAGTGATCAAGGTTGTATCATCTGCATATCGCAGGTTGCTAATGAGTCTTCCTCCAATCCGGATGCCACGTTTTTCTTCATATAACCCAACTTCTCAGATTATTTGCTCAGCATACAGGTTGAATAAGTATGGTGAAATAATACAACCCTGTTGTACACCTTTCCTAATATTAAACTGTTCCCATGTTCTGTTCGCACAACTGACTGTTGATCCATGTACAGATTCCTCATGAGAACAATTAAGTGTTCAGGAATACTCACACTTTGCAATGTTGTCAATAGCTTGTCATGATCCTCACAATCGCAAGCCTTTGCATAGTCAATAAAGCACAGGTAAACATTTTTTGATGTTCTCTGCTTTCAGCCAAGATCATCGGACATCAGCAATGATATCCCTCATTCCATGTTCTCTTCTAAATGCAGCTTGAACCTCTGGATGTTCTCTGTCAATGTATGCTTGCAGCTGTTTCTGTATTACTTTTAGTAAAACTTTATTCTCATGGGCTATCAAAGAGATTATCTGGTGATTTTCGCATTCCGTTGGGTCACCTCTCTTTGAAATGGGCACAAATATGGATCTCTTCCAGTCAGTTGGCCAGATAGTTGTCTTCCAAATTTCTTGGCATAGATGAGTGAGTGCCTCCAATACCACCTCACTTTCTTGAAAGATTTCAATTTTTATTCCATCAATTCCTGGTGACTTTTTCTTTGCCAATACCTTCAATGCACCTTGAACTTCTTCCTTCAATCTAGTTAATATTAGCTGTATTTAAAAGTGTTCATAGCACTGAAGTTAAGGGTTTATCAAGAAGCCAGTTGAGTTTGAATGAATTTTGTATCCTACAAAAATAGGGCTAAATCAGCTGCCTAGATTCCACTCATGGAAATTAATCACTGAAAGGTGTTTGTCGACGTCCTGGCATGGCTGATGATGCTCCCAGTATAAATCTTTGTTGACAGCCCATGCTCCTGCCCAAGTCTGTTCCACACCCCTCCCTTCCTGGCATATTTCAACAAGACTCGGGAGTCTATTTTAAATGCATCAGACTGTCTTGCTTTTTTTCAGTATCATGAAAATTGGCCAAATTTCTAATTTTAAAATTGAGTCTATGGTCATATGTCATCTTCTCTGTCACAACCAAGGGACATGCCACATGTTCCGTAAAACTTAATCGACCAAGACATTGGGGGAGATATGTTTCCCATTCAGACCAGTTCAGAATGTGAGCTGCTTGAGGTGGGAGGTAATCATAAATGGTAATAAATCTAAGGAGCCAAAGAAGGATGCCTCAAGGTCAGCCCAGCTGCTCAGAACGCCCTCCTCCACTTCAGTCAACATGCCAGGTGCTTTGGTCCCCATACCCTCTGTGAATGAACCCCTGCCCTAAATGGAAGGACCACCAGCAAGATCACCAGCAACAAGCTCAACCAGAGGTCTCAAAATTCCAAGGACCCACATCCTCGGATCGTGTTAGAAATTATTTTTAACTAAAAGCAACTAGGTTAAATAGTGTCCTTCCAGAAGATAAACCCTAGTCATAACCTCACACCTGTGACTATGACCGTATTGGAAAAGGAGGTCTTTGCAGATATAATTAAGTTGAGGATCTTGAGGAGAGATCATCTTGGATTTGAGGCAAACCCTAAATCCAGTAACTGGTGTCGTTAAGAGGGATGGGGAAAGGGGATTTGAGACAGACGGGGGACACAAGGGAAAGGGTCATGTGAAGACAAAGGCAAGATTGGATGGATGCAGTCGCAAGCCAAGAAACAGCAGAGGCCACCACTGGCAATTTGAAGTGGCAAGGAAAGAGTCCTTCAAGACTTCAGAGGAAATGTGTGTCTGGCACTTTACATTCAGATTTCTATCCTCCAACACTGTGAGAGACTCGACATCTGTGTGTCATTGAGTGTGTGGTAATGTGCCATTTTGTTGTTATTGTTAAGCACGGTTGAGTCCATGTCAATCCATAATGACCTTGTATAGGGATTCTGAGGAATAGCCGGTGAGCTTGAACTGCCAACCATGTGGATCAAACTGACTTTTCAGTCCAGCACATTAACCCGCAGTGCCACACCAGGACTAGGTAACAGGGCTACCCTGAACTTCCAAGAACATTATTCATTTCATCAAGTGTTGGTAGCACTGGTTTTGTTCTCCTCTGCTGAATTACCTGTTCAAAGTCACATCTGATTTTATTAAAAAACATGAGGGACCATCATCCTAATTCAAACCCAAAGGTATTTATATTGCCTCTTCATTGGTCCTCATTTTCAGCTCTCACCTCATCCCTTGCTCTCCCGGCTGGCATTCATGTAAAGCTCAGAGGCCCCAGAGCCTCCTGGGACACAATAGCCTCTATTCTCTGGTGCTCACACCTAGGCCAGATTAATCTTCCCTGGGCCCAGATCACACTGTGTCATTTACCTTCGGCTGACATGCACATTGGCTCCGCTTTGCCTTCAGAAAAGTGTCCTCGGTTTTTGATATGACCTTTAAAAACCTCTCCTGTCTAACTTGCCTTTGCAAATTCTTTTCTCATATTTTTCCAGCTGTATGACTTTGCCCTCAAGCTTCTCTTGGCCTGAAATTTCCAGTAATCTTTTTCTCTTCATTTCTACCTACCAAGGTCCTATCAACACTGAAAATACTTCAATCGCTCCTTGGTCCATAAAATTCTTCCTTGGCCCCCTGGGCAGAAGTTTTCTCTCTTGCCCTGGTCTGTTTGGCTCAGCACTATATATACCCACTTTATAAATCCCTTATAGCCATTGTTAGGTTCCAAAGACTCAGTGGCTACATAAAATTCTGTGTTATGCAAAAATGGATTTTTTTTTTTCTGTTTTCAGGCCATTAATTTGTCTGTTATTTTTTGGAATGTTTTATTTTTTTTAATTTAAAGAATGTCCTACTATGGCACTGTGGGTTAATGCGCTGGACTGCAAAGTCAATTTGAACTGCAAGGTAATGGGTCACTATGGGTCACTATGGGTCACTATGGGTTGGAATTGACTCGACAGCACTTAACAACAACAACATCATAGAATAACAGCAGTCTTTATTTGGCACTGTAGCATAAACACTGGACTGGTAACTGCAATGTCAGCTGTTCAAACCTACCAGTCACTACTCAGAAACCCTATAAAGAGTTGCTATCAGTGGGAATCAATTCAAAAGCACTTAGAAACAATAACAACAAGATATCCTGATATACTAACCACTGTGAGGAAGCCAATTGTGTATTATTCCTGCTTGAAGAAGGAGTTTTGGAGGAGACAAAGCAGGAGGGCCCATGCTTAACCACTTCGTTTTCCTTCTGTGCTAGGTCCAAGCTTCTCTCACAGAGCTGCCTCCTGGGCTCCATTCCCACCCTGAAGCCCTGTGTTCAGGATGCTGGAACCAGCTCTGCCCTCAGGCCAAGTCACAATGGCTCCAGGCTTAGTGTGAGGGCACCGGAAGTCTGAGTATTTGCCAGCCGCCAAGGCAGTGCTACCAGTCCACTTCAGCTCACTTTGAGGTGTTACAAAACTCGCATGAATTTCTTATAATGTGCCTTTGGATGCCTTTTTCTGTCTTCCCTGTCCTCTTTTCCCATCCCACAGCAATTTTGAGTTGAAGGACTTTAAATTGGTGTTGTTGTTAAGTGCCATTGAGTCAATACCAACTCATCGTGACCTTATGCACAACAGGATGAAACACTGCCTGATCCTGGGCCAACCTCACTATCGTTGCCATGCTTGAGCCCATTGATGCTGCCACTTTGCCAATCCATCTCACTGGGGTCTTCCTCTTTTTCTCTGACCCTCCACCGTGCCAAACATGATATCCTTCTCCAGTGACTGATCCTTCCTGACTAAAGTATGAGTGACAAAGTTTGGCCATCCTGACCTCCAAAGAGTACTCTGGCTGTACTTTTCCAACACAGATCTGTTGGTTCTTTTGGCAACCCATGGCACTTTCAATATTCTCCTCCAACATCATAATGCAAATGTATCAATTCTTCTATGATCTTCCTTATTCACTGTCCAGCTTTCGCACGCCTATGAGACTACTGAAAATGCAAGGGCTTGGGTCAGGCACACCTTAGTCCTCAAATTGACATCTTTGCTCTTCAACACTTTCAAAAGGTCTTTTGCAGCAGATTTGCCAAATGCAATACATCTTTGGATTATTGGCTGCTACTTCCTTGAATGTTGATTGTTGATCCAAGAAGAATGAAGTCCTTGACGTCTTCAATGTTTTCTCCATTGATAAGAATGTTGTTTATTGGGCCAGTGGTGAGGATTTTTGTTTTCTTTACTTTGAGATGCAATCCATACCTAAGGCTGTGCTCTTTGATCTTCATCAGTAAATATTTTAAAGAGTTCTTCATTTTAGCAAGAAGGTTGGATCACCTGCATATCACAGGCTGTTAATGAGTCTTCCTCCAATCCAGATGCCACATTTTTCTTCATATAAACCAGCTTCTCGGATCATTTGCTCAGCATACAGGTTGAATAAGTATGGTGAAAGAATATAACCTTGTCACACACCTTTCTTAATTTTAAACCATTCCAATGTTCTGTTCGAATAACTGCTTCTTGGTCCATGTACAGATAACTCATG
>NW_006408619.1:7025532-7042145 GCF_000296735.1 Chrysochloris asiatica
CAAATAATTGATTTTGCAGAATTCTATCATGCGATCTCCAGCATCATTTCTATCAACAAGGCCATATTTTCCAACTACTGATCCTTCCTCTTTGCTCCAGACCTTTGCATTAGGTTGGTGAGGAGATGGGAACACAGAACGGGTTCCTGAAGGCTCACTACTACCTATGTGTCTAAACAGAGACTGTGACCATGGAGGAGGCTGGCCCTTTGAGGCAGCTGGTGTGGTGTGCCAACAAGCAAGAACGAGTAGAGTTTCTGCTCCCTAGATGCCTCCCAGAGATTCTCCTTGAGGAAGGGAACACTCCACAGCCAATGCCTACCATCTCATTAATGCATAAAATAGTCCAGTCGTATAGTAGATTGTTTACTAGTTTCATAAATGGGAAATATCCAATAAGAAAATAGTTGATAATTGAGAAATAGATGTACTTTCGTCATGGGTTTCATCACATAGTAATTTTTACTATTATTTGTGTGCTATTACCTCTCTAGCTAGTTAACAAGTCCCTTTATGAGAAGGATTAGATTTTGGTCATCTTTGTGTAAACAAGTGTGAGGAGATTACCAGATACTGGGATGAGGTTTTCCTTTGGAATTCAATAGTCTTTGATTTGAATTCTACTTCCAGTACTTAATTATTTTGAAAATTAGAGATAATTACTTGCCTATGGGGAGTCCTGGTGTGGCACTGTGGGCTAATGCATCAGCCTACAAAGTCATTTGAACCTCAGGATTGGTGGTTCAAGCTCAACAGCTGCTCCTTGGAAACCATATATAGGGTTGCTATGGGTTGGAATCGACTCCACGTCACTTAACAACAACAAAGCTTGCCTAGAGAGTCCCAATATGGTGCTGTGGGCTAATGCGCTGGACTGAAAAGTCAGTTTGAACTATGAGGTTGGCAGTTAAGCTCACCAGCTTCTCCTCAGAAACCTTGTCCGGATTCACTATGGGTCAGAACCAACTCAACAGCACTTAACAACAAAAACAACAACTTGCCTAACTGTGCTTGTGCTTTATAAGGGGATTGGGAATGTTGTTAAGTTCTGTCAAGTCGATTCCAACTCATAGCAATCCTGTATCCGGTTTCCAAGGAGCAGCTGGTGAGTTTGAACCACTGACCTTGCGGCTCAAACCTACCTTGTAGTCCAGCACATTTGGTAAGGCCTAAATTGCTCTGCATTGTTTGGTTAAAATCTCATGACATCTGTGGTCATAGCTGCCTTCTTCACAAAAGACAATAAGTAGAAACAAGCAACATGTGCCTCAACAGATGAACAAAACGTGCACTAGCCACACAATGAAACAGTACTCCTCCCTAAGGAGAAATGAAATCTTCATACGCAGAGGTTTCAAAAAGTTGGTGGAAGCATTCCTTTATCTTTTCATTTCATTTATTTTTCACAAATATTTTGAAGCCCTTCGAGCATGCTACAACACAGATATACCTTGAAAACATTTTGAGTTAAGTAAGCCAGACACAAAAAGACTAATTTTGCTTGATCCCATGTATCTGAAAAAGCTAGAAAAAGCCAGTGCTTATCCTAATAACAGTTTATTAATTGTTACCATAGGCTGAGAGAGAGGGCATGAAGGGATATTATTTAACAGATACTAAGCTGCTGTTTGAGAAGATGAAAGGTACTTATAATTGTTTAGTGATGATTATTGTACAACATGGTGAATGTAATTAGTGTTTTTAAAACAATATATTTTTTAATTACATGTCAGGCATGAGACATATGGTCAACAATTGTTAATCCTTATGACCTTGTCGCGTGTTCTTTTCAGAACATGTAATAAAATTGGCCTGGCTTTGACCCAGGCATTGAATTTCCCTTGACTGCCAGGACAGTGTCCTCTGTGTCCCCCAGGAGATCCCCTCCCACCTGTATGATCCTGGGTCTCTTTGTTATTGGTCTGGATCATAAATTGGGCAAAGTCTGATCAATGGACATTGGCAGGGCAGTTAAATGTCTATCAGGAGATTTGTTGTTGTTGTTCTACAGCACACACAGATGATATTCTTCCTTTGAGTGGGGGAAAAAAATAAAAAAGAGCAACATTATGAACAAGACTTTTGGTTTTCTTTAAAGGGCTTCCTTTGTAATCATGTCTCTCCTAGCTCAAACCATCCATCACTTATAGTTGCTGTCCTGTTTGTAAACTCCATAGCCTGGCTTCAAGGCTCTTTTCCTACATGACCTCCCCAGAGAGTGCTCTCTACCCACCTTTCTATCATTATTTTTACTTTTACACAACACTTCAGTTGGACTGATCTGAGAGCTCGCATTGCAAATTCCTTACTGGAAAATGGCATTTGAGGCATTGTGTTAGTTTCCTAGGACTGTGGTAACAAATGAACACAAAGTAAGTGACTTAAAACCACAGAAATGGATAAGCTCACAATTCTGGACACCAGAAGTCTAAATTCTGAGTATTAGCAAGTCATTTGTTCTTCAAAGTCTCTAGTGTAAGATTCTTTCTTGTCTCATCCTGCTTCTGACAACCCCAGGTGATCCTTAGCTTGGAGAAGCAGCAGCAAAACTCTAATACCCGTCTCCATAGTTACGTGGTTCTCTTTTCTCTTTCTGTATCTCTTCGCCTCTTTTACAGGATACCACTCAAATTCGATTACAACCTACCCTATTCTAGTAAGACATCAGGTTAACTGATAACACCTTTGAAGACCTTATTTCCAAACAAAGTCATGTTACAGCTTCAACATATTTTGGTGCTGTGGGCTAATGTGTCAGACTGCAAAGCCATTTGAACTGAAAAGTTGGCAGTTCAAGCTCACCAGCTTCTCCTCAGAAACCCAATACGTGGTCGCTACGGGTCGGAATCAACTCAAAGGCACTTAACAACAACAACACTTGCATCCATAATCAGTTGGAAACATTTCAATAGGCTAAGAGGTTGGATATCAATGATGCAGCAGTAAGCGTGTCTATGTGTGCTGGGTGTTGGCTCTTGGACCCCTTTTCTGACAACCAGTCCAGCATCGTCTGAGCTCAGAGAAATTATTCATCTACCTGGGAGGAGAAACAAACTGGAATGACCTGCTGCTTACTTCTTGCATTCGGCAAGTTGCCACTTGGGACCAGGAGAATCAACACAGACCTCAGAGGGTGAATAGCATTGCCTCAAACTCGGAGCCTTTTATGAGGACAGTCAATATAGCAGAGGGACCAACACTGATGGCAGGCTGAATAAATGGGTAGATGAAACACTGTGGATCGTGGATCTCTGGAGCCAGACAAAGAGTTGCCCAGTCTTGGCTCCAAAGCCAGGAGATAGCCAAGCAACAGTTAATTCAACAACTCAAAGATCCTCTGCTGTAACCAAGAATTCCCTGCTCTCTTTTGTCTTGTCAGGGTCTTCCAAATTTAAAGAGTCTACAGTGCCCATTCAAATGAGCACATTCCCTAGATAGTGGCTCCTGGACCAGCAGCCTCAACAACATTGGGAACCAAGTAAGTGCTTAAAAATACCCAGCCCATCCCAGACCTATTGAAACAGAAACTCTGGGGTCTAGAGACTTGTAATTTGGACTTTGAAAGGTCTCTAAGTGATTCTGCTCCTACATACTAAAGTTTGGGAATTTTAGTTCTAAATAAATGTCAGACTTCCAGAAAGACATGAGTGTTCAGAGATGTAAGTCAATGTCCCTACTGTCTCCTTCTATCTTCAGTGACTGTCATGAGCAATCACAAAAACCCTGACAAATGTCAACTCCCCATGTAAATTACAAACCACCATCCCCTCAGTCAAGCCACAGTGTCTTAGACTTTCTTAAGTGTAATTGGCAATGTGTGTGTGCCTGCGTGTATGTGTGTGCTTTCACCTATGAGGGCTACATTCAGACAAGCCAAGAGGGTATGGAGGCTGGCAGTTGAGGCAAGAAGATTCACTTTCCCGTAAAGAACATCCCCCAAAATTCTCAGAAATGTCACCAGCTGAAGAGCCTGGGGACAATAGTGCTAAGCCTCCCTTAAGTAAGAGTTGCCAAACATGTAGCATCTAGCCATCTGTGGATCTGTTTATGTGTCTAGAGTCCTCATTATGTCCGTGTTCAGAGGAAGGGATGGAGATTATCCTGTTCTGAGGACAAGACTGGGATCAATTGATAGCCATACAGGAGTCAATTTCAGAAGTGATCCTTGCCCGTCCACCAGCCTAGTGTGGCTCTCAGACCATGACTCGTGTAGAAAGGACAAAGACATAACCAAGGAGCACATGAAGATACCGTTCTCAGAGGTAATCACCGTCCTCTCTGAATTCTGATCAGGCTTGAGGCAGCCAGGTCTGGAATCCAGTATGCCTGGCTGTGTTTGTGCAGAACACAGTGACTTGTCTTTTCCTTGTAGGGGTGCAGAGACTGGCAGAGGTGTAAATGAGACTGTAATGAAACAGCGTCTTCCCTACCTTTTAGCAGCTTAAGGCAGGGAAACAGGAAACCTGTGAATTTCAGGCTGAGCAGTCAGTCTGCTTTGCTCAGGACCCACTCATTGACAAGAGATAAGTGGGAAACAGAATATTGTGTGTCTATATGTCTGAGTTTCTCTGCACAGCATGGGGAGACTTATTGCAGCCCTGTGCACTTGGGAGAGGGGAGTAACAATAACAACAACAACAGTGAAGATGATGAGGCTGGTACTGCAACCTGCAGTGCTTATGCTAATGGCCTTATGACCATGAGGTCATTAAATCCTTAAAAGTGCCCCCAGAGGAGAGATAGTTACTACTCTTATCTCTATTTTATGGGCAAGGTTCAAAGACTTTGAATAACTGGTTCAACTTTTGTGTTGAAGCTGGGATTTAAATTTACTTAGTGCACAGATGCTCAATAAACACTAAATTGTTGTTATTGTTAAGTGCTGTCTAGTTGGTTCTGACCCATAGCTACCCTGTTTGGGGTTTACGAGGAGTAACTGGTGAGTTTGAACCTCTGACCTTTCAGTCTAGTGCATTATCCTGCAGTACCACACCAGGACCCCAAATACTAAATTAGTAAAGGAATCAATAAACATTCATTCTGTCTCACAAATGTAGTCTATACCAACCGTGGCATTGATTTGCACTGTGTCTTTGGATAAACCAACTTCCTTCTTTGCTTTTTCATCCCTAATAATTCTTACCTTGTTTACACTGAAAAACTCTTCTAAAAATCCAAGAAGACATTGGGCAGCCAGGTCTATTCAACGTTTGCCCTTCCCTTGTCCACGCCTTGCTAAGGTGCTTCATCGCTCTACCCCTTATTGATCTGAAGCATCTTATCAGCTACCTTCAAGATGACTCTAGCTCATGATAACCCCATATGTGCACCACAGGATTTCCAGTGGCTACTTTTCAGACATGGATTATCAGGCATGATGTGCCTCTGGACAGATTCAAGTCTCCAACCTTTCAGTTAATGGTGGAACATGTTAATGGATTGCACTCCCAGACATTCTTTATATCTCGACTCAGGTTTCACCCCTCTTGAGGAACCCTCCCTGGCTCCTGCTATGATTCTAGTGTCCCCTTGCTTACTTGCACTGTTTTATCTCACTGCATACAAGGAGCTCTGGTACCCTACTGATTAGGTTGCTAATCTCAAGGTCAGATGTTCAAAACTCCCAGCTGTTTCTCAGGAGAAAGATGAGGTCTTCTGTTCCTGTAAATATTTGGTGCTGGCAGTTGGTGTGTCATGGAGTCGGTTCCAACTCATAGCGACTCTGAACAGGGTTTCCCAGGCTGTAAATCTTTACGGGAGCAGAACGCCTCATCTTTCTCCCACGGAAGAGCTTCTGGTTTCGAACTGCTGACCTTGAGGTTAGCAGCCTGATTCGTAACCACTACGCTACCAGAGTTCCTGTTACGGCTTCAGAAAACAGGTACAGGGTCGCTATGAGTCGGAAATGTCTCCATGGCACATAACTACCATCTCAGTATATGCGGTCCTCGTGTGGTGCTATGGGTTAATGCACTGGACAATGATGTCTGTTTGAACCTCAAAGTCAGCAGTTCAAACTCACCAGCCACTCCTCGGAAACCCCATCAGGGTTGCTATGAGTCAGAACTGACTTGAAGGCATTTAACAACTTATTTTCTTTGAGTTATTTTCTGACTCCCTAAGAAATCCCTTTGTTGGTAGACACTTCTCTCTACATCTTTGTATTCCTAGAGACTGGCCTTGTTCTTACCACAGAGAATCTCAGGAAATACTCCCTTAATTAAATCATTAATGAATTAATGTATGCCAAGAAAACTCCTCTACCTGGACCTTGTGAGTAAGCAAAATTCACAATGAAGTCTGTTCATTTCAGGTGCTGTCACATGTAGTCTTACACTTGGCTAATGTTCAGTGAGATGTGAAGTAATAAAGTTTGCTAGCATAGAGGAAAAAAAGCTTTGCTTGCTTCTCAGGATATATTTCTATTACATTCACCTGGTTCTTTCTTTATGCCAAAGTTTCTCCACATTATTGATGTTGTGACTTAGATAATGCTCTTCTGTGTGTGTGGGAGGGGGGGAGGGGGACTTGTGTATTGTTGGATGATTAGAAATATCCCTAGCCTCTACCTACTAGATGCCAGTCACCCTAGTTGTAACAAGCAAAATGTTTCCAGACATGACTAACTGTCCCTTGGCGACAAAACCATAACCAGCTGAATAGTACGGCCAGAGACACTATTGTTGTTGATGTTGCACAGAAGTTGGGTCTTTCCATTTAGGGGTAAATGTACACCTCAAAGGCAGTGGAGATGAATTTGAGAGAGGATACACAAGATATAATACAACAAGCCTCCTCCGATATTTCAGGCTGATCCAAAGAAAGAAAAAGTGTTAGAGATCCTGAGTACTTGATTAATGATGGTTTATTTCAGGGACAAGACATTTGAGATTTCATGTAAGAAGAGAGAGACCACAGTGGAAATGCTCAAGAAGAACAAGTTTAAGAATTTGAGTCATTTTAGGAAATGAGATTCAGTAGGCAGAGTTGCCCAGCTTCAGAGATCTGGCTTAAAGCAGGGCTCAATGAAATCTGAAGGCAGAAATCTCACCCAAGCAGAGGCAGGGCCCTAGACAAGGACTCAGACAGGGGACGAGAAGGCAGGAATTCTGTGGTTGTTGAACTGAGCTTCTGGCCTCTCAACACTGGCTGTCAACATGATGAACCACTGACTTTTTATATTTCCCAGTCCCCAAAACAGAGCTCAGTCCCTAGAGATGGGGGTGGTGGTAATTAAGTGGTCCCAGCTGAGAAAGTTATTGGATTTTCTCTGCTAGATCTCCTAACCAGGAGGTGTCCCCACCCACCACCACTGTCCCACAATAACTTATTTTTGAAGTCTGAGCACTCACTGTCCCAGAAATTAAACATGCTTTATTTTTGTCCTTATTTGTAACCATGAAACACCGATCATTCAGCAACTGTCCCACCCTGGAAACAAGGGTTTGTTTCATAACACAACCTGGGGCTTGTCCAGTAGCTTTCCATTGAGGCCCACGACACTCTTCCCAGAACTAACCTCCGTAACAGGTCTGTACAAGATTCAATTTACAAGAGGAACCGCAAGGTGGTGTGTACACTGACACCAAGCACATGGACCAAAACCAGAAAGGAAGCGAGCAGAATGAGTCCCCAAGAGTTCTGATCACAAATTTCAAGTCTCCAGATATTTGGGACCCATCTAGCCAGATTGGCTGAAATGACTTCTGGTTTCATGCAGATGTGGGCACCAGATAGAGTCAATGTGAATAGCCAAGAGAGGACACACACACACACACACACAAGCTAAAAATTCAGGAGATACCTGACTTATGTGATAGAGGCAATGTCTCAAATGACTATACAGTAGCCACTTCTGAACATCCAGTGAACATGATTTTGAGCGTTTCTGAAAACCTGAAGTCACACAATGTCTGAAAAAAAGCATCTATCTGCCTCCTGTTTTTGTCATTACTTCAGAAAGTAGAAAAGGATGGAGGTTTCTGTATGGTCATTTTCAAAAGTGTTTGCTTAGAACCTGTTTCGTTGTTCAATTCTGTCAAGTCTGTTCTGCTTCCGTATAGGTTTCCAAGGAGTGGCTGGTGAAATTGAGCCTCTGACCTTACAGTTCAAACCAATCTTGCAGTCCAGTGCATTAACCTGCAACACCACTGGAATGGAAAACTCGGTTTACATTAGACACTAAGGTCTAAAATGCAATTGGGTATTTGCAGTGTTTGCAATTAAAACTCAAAACCCACAGTCCTAGAGGCCCTGTGAGGCAGAGTAAAACTATCCCATTAGGTTTCCAAAACTGTAAATCTATATATGGAAGCCAATTGCCACATCTGTCTCCCATGGAGCCACTAGTGGATTAAAACTCTTGTCCTTTTGGTTAGCAGCTTAATGCTTAACCATTGTTTTATGAAGAGTTTAGACTTAAGCTCTTTCTAATTGGCTGTTCTTGTTGAACCCTGACCTAATGCAATGCCAGAGTAGAAGGCTATGCAAACAGTTTGGGAGTATAAACAGAAAGATAAAAAAGAAAATACTCATATTTCTCCTCTTTCATTTAAAAATGCTAAGTTTATAAAGGTGTCCTGGTGTGGCACCATAGGATAAATACAGGACCGCTAGGTCAATGGTTCAAACTCGCCAGCTGTTCCTTAAAAACCCTATACTGGCTCGCTATGAGTCAGAACCAACTTAATGGCACTTAACAACAAGGAGCTCTGGTAGTGTAGTGGTTACGAATCGGGCTGTGAACCTGAAGGTCAGCAGTTCGAAACTACCAGCTGCTCCGCGGGAGAAAGATGAGGCTTTCTACTCCCGTAAAGATTTACACCCTCGGAAACCTTGTACAGGGTCGCTATGGGTCGGAACCAACTCGACGGCACTTAACAACAACAACAACAATGACAAGTTTAAAAAATGGAGCCCAGTGTGCTCATATTTTGAAATCAATTGATAGAGTGAAATCAGAGAGGGGCCAGTCCAGGTAACAAACCAGGAAAGAACCTAGGATGCAAGGCAAGACTCAAACAGAGAGAAGGAACTCAGGTTCTAAATGTGTCTTTAATGAGAGAAGATAAAGAAAAGAAATCCAGGCAATTAGAAAGTAATGAAATCTTTACCCAAATTGCTATTGTCAAAACTAGGTAAGAAACAGCCTAGGAAATATGAATGTACACAAATCAGTAAGTTTCAGGTGACATGGCTCCTGGAATGTTAAGGAAATTGGCTAACACACTGAAGCACTTACAGTGATCTGAGTTGCAAATTATGTAAAAAAACATGGAGAATTGGGAAGCTAGCCTGAGGCCAAGAGGACAGGGGTATCAGGGAATAAAAGTGCTAAGAATTTAACTGAAATGTAAAAGGTGCCACATTTCAGTTTTATGTAACCATTTTGCCCAATGAGAATTCAGTCTAAAGTATATAGGGAAATGAGATGCAAATATATATTATCATGAGAATTTTCACAATTAATCCCAGGAGGCTCTTTTTTGTGTGTGCTAATTTTGGGGGACTTTCTGAAATAGGTCAATGAGACTTTTGTTTGGAATTTTATGGGCAATTTGCTGAATTTGCATGACCTCAAAAGGTCTAGAGAAGACAAGTCCACCAGTGAGACGGAAATGGCCTTACGGGCATAGTTTTTCAGAACAAGTTATAAGAGTGTGAGCTCAGAAGCAGGCCACCTAATTCCCTGTGGGATGATGTTTTGATCACAGTTACAACTTTGAAAAAAGCTCAAAGAAGCTAAGTGGACGATGGTTTGGCCAATAGCCACAGACAGTGAAGCACAGAAGAGAGGTTCTCAGGTTTCCTAGGAATCCAGAAAGCATTAAAAGGTCAACTTGGAGTTGCAATGCATGCTCCCGGGGCGCATGCTGACAGCCTGCCTGTGGGTGGAACAATTTGTAGGGCCCCATGGTGACAGGATCACTGCATTGCACAATTCCAGATGCCAATTCAAGCCGTGCAGTGCAGAATTTCATCAGAAACATTATGGGGTCCTTTCAAAACCAGGGACGTTACATGACCAGATCATGAGTTTGGGAGCAAAAATCCACTACTGATGAAATCCTTGTTTCCACTCCTGTGGCAAGCAAGTCACTGAATCTCTCTGACCCTCAATTTTATTTTATTTATTTATTTGCCTGCAAGGGGGTTGAACGATTTTTAAATAATATAGTTCTTGTTAAGTGCTGTTGGCTCAGTTCCAACACACAGCGAACCTGTGAGGGTTTCTGAGACTTTAAATCCTCACGGGAACAGAAAGCTTCATCTTTCTTCCATGGAGCGGCGTGGGCATCATGGAGGAACTGGGAGTGACCCCCACCTGCCCTTCTCACTCCTGTGCCTTTCATACAGGAGAGGGCAGTCCCCCGCCTCCCAGCAGAGTGTTGTTCAACCCACAATGGTGACTGGGAGAGGAGGTGAGGATTGTTTATAATCAAGACATCGGAAAGTCCGGGGATAGTCCATGTCCAGGACATAGGAGTTGGAAACATTTCAAGATATATCTCTCGGCGGGGGGGAGGTCTCTAGGCACTGGTCTGACATTGACCAGGTCACCTGCCTATCAATCAGCCTTTCTCATTCCTTTCCAGCAGCATCTAACAGCAGCTAAACTTCAGAAGTTCCATATCTAAGAAGCAGGCAAATTTCTGCCCTCTACTCTCCCTCCATAAGGAGTTCTGGTAGCGTAGTGGTTCCAAATCGGGCTGCGAACCTCACGGTCAGCAGTTCGAAACTACCAGCTGTTCTGCGGGAGAAAGATGAGGCTTTCTGCTCCCATAAAGATTTACAGCCTTGAAACCCTGTACAAGGTCGCTATGAGTCGGAACCAACTCCACGGCACATAACAACAACAACAACTCTCCCTCCATGGACTCCTGGTATAGCAATGTAGGGTGGGCAGTTCAAACCCACCAGTTACTCCTCAAAAACCTTATTCAGGGTCACTATGAGTCAGAACCAACTTGATGGCACTTGACAACAACTTTCCTTCCATCCATTTGCCAAAGTCAGTGGTGGTGGTGGTACTGACTCTCGGAATCATTGTTTCCCATGGGTAATATGCATTTACACCTACAAACCAGAGTCTGCAGAGAGTAACATCGTAAATGACACCCCTTACTTACCTCATTACAGTGGGAATCTAAAAGGTAATGCTACCGTCCCTAGGGATTACAGCTTACTCATCAGCTTCAGTTTGAAAATGTCATATCTTGTGTTGTTGATGGAGGTCCAGTTCACCTTCTAGTGGGACCTAATTCCACCTCAGATACCTGTTCTTGTTTTTGCTTTAGAGTTTCTATGAAGAAGTAATGCCTTCTAGGGTTCTGTGTTCAATCTCAAGCATCACAGCCAATTTATAAATTTCCTGAAATGAAATTTGATGAGTTCATGTCTATCCAATGGGATCCATGAGCCTTTTTCCTGCAGAGTCTGGGGCCTGTAGAAAATTTGGAGTCAATGGTCCAGGAAAGGGGACCTCCACATCCCAGACAATTTCACCACTCTCCAGGTGTGGGAGAGCTAGAGAGATGATTTGAAGGCTATTGGAGGTGTTATTAGGTTGTACTCAGGAGGGAGAGACAGTGAGTATTTACACTTTATTCTTTTCTTCCTGTCACACTGAAATATGTAAAGACATAAACTGAGTATATATTCTTTATGCTTATAACTCTTATGCAACTATAAAATCAAAACAAAGTCACAAATCAAAAACAAGAAATCCAATAATATTTAAATTAACAACATTAATTTAATGTGATTGATATGGTTCTTCAGCTAAAACTGAATTTCAGCTCACAATGTGAATATGGTACTGACTGCAGTAGAATAAATTATTTTGAATTTAGCGTGCTAATACTAATGTGGATTCTGGGATGACTCAATTTTCCCATTACTATTTTTTTCGACACAGACTGCTACAAAACCATCCATGGGACAGGATACAGTGACATCACTTGGATGGAACACATCTTTTATTCATTAATCTACTTCTGTTCCTTTCTCCTTTGCCCAGACAGTTAGAGTAGTACTACTTGGCTTTGATATGATCATGAATAAATGGCAAATGTGATCACTGAAATAGTGGTATTGTTTATTTCAATGGTGACCATGCCAACTCGCTAGAAAATGCCTGTAATCTGACATAATGTTGCTGAGGTATAAAAATCACACATTTTAAAAATCATCATGGAGCTCTCACAGAACCTTCAAGAATTTATCTACAGATGACCATTTCTCCATGTCAAGTTCTCTAAGCATCTCCCTGAAAAACTATAGTTCAGAAGATATGAGAGACAGAAAAGAGAACAGGGCCCAGCAAAACTCCTACTGGTTGTCTGTCTTCATAATTTTCACATATGGTTCTTGGTTTTAAGAGGGACCTTGATAGGTTATTAGAGCAACGTTTGTCTGATACAGGGCAGAATGACTCAGCAGAGGGCAGGTCTAGGATCTAACTAACTCATAAGGTAAATTAGATGGTCTGGGGACCAGGTGAAATTAAGACCAGATGGTCAGTTAATTGATGTTGCACATAAACAGACCATAGATCCAAGCAGGAAAAACCAAGTTCATAAGGTAGGTGTTTGGCAAACCTGGGGAATAATGACTGGAACAAAGGAATTCATTTTTGAAGAATGAATACACTACTGAGCACAGGAATTCATTCATTCATTTCAATATATGACTAAGAGGCAAAGGGAGTTCCGTGGTAGAATCCTCAACTTCCATGGAAGGGACTTGGGTTGGATTCCTGGATAACACACCACCTGAGCCTTCACCACCCACCATCTATCTGTGGCAGTCTGCCTGCTCGTATGGCGCTAAGTAAATTCCAGATGAGCTTTAAGACTCAGACAGACTAGGAAAAGGGACTGGAGACTTACTTCTGAAAATCAGATAATGAAACCTTAAGAATCAGACTGATTGATGCAGGACCATTCTATGCATGAGATTGCCAGGAGTTAGGGGCCAACTCGACACCAGCTAAAAACAACATAGATCACATACTTCCTGGTGTGGGGCTATAGGATAAGCACAGGACCCAAAGGTTGGTTTGAGCCACAAGGTCAGCGGTTCAAACTCACCAGTCACTCCTTGGAAACCCTATACTGTATTGCTATGAGTCAGAAATGACTCAACAGCACTTAACCACAATTTTAGGGAGGCAATGTTTCCAGACTTCACTCATCTACGGTTAAGTACACTACTGTGAGTGGGTGCTACTAGGCTGAGAACGCAAGCACTTAGTGACGAGAACCCTATCTGACTCTGTAAAGCGAGACACAGCATACATGCCTCATTTCAGCGTTGGGCATGAGCACTGGTAAGCAGAATCCTCAAGTGAGCCTCCAAGTGAGTCACACTTTAGTATAATTTCTGCCATTGACGGCAGATGGAACCTGTGACTTGCTTCTGGTCAATAGAATATAGCAAGTTTAACAGTATTATCACTCCTAGGATCATGTTACATTATGTTGCTGTCGTTATGTGCCGTGGAGTCTGTTCTGACTCATAGTGACCCTATACAGGGTTTCCGACGCTGTAAATCTTTACAGGAGCAGAAAGCCTTGTCTTTCTCCCACGAAACAGCTGGTAGTTTTGAACTGCTGACCCTGAGGTAAGCAGCCCAGTTTGTAACCAGTACACTACCAGAGGAGTCCTGGTGTGGCGCTGTGGGTTAACGCGCCAGACTGCAAAGCCGTTTGAACTGCAAGGTTGGTGGTTCAAGCTCACCAGCTGCTCCTTGGAAACCCTACACAGGGTCGCTATGGGTCGAAAATGACTCGATGGCACTCAACAACAACAACAACAACACTACCAGAGCTGGTTCATGTTACATGATGTAAGACTCTAACTTAGCAAATGGAGGAAGAACACTTCTGAAGGTCTTGAAGAATTAACTGCCATGCTCTGACAGAGACCGGGAAAGGGACCATGTGAAAAGAGCCTGAGGGTGGCCTCTAAGAGGTGGAAGAAATCCCTCTTGATAGTAAACAAGATAATGGGAAACTCGGACACACAACTGCAAGGACATGAATTCTGCCAACAACTCGAATGAGTTTTGTTGTTGTTGTTGCGTGTCATTGAATTGATTCCACCCCATAGTGACCCTGGATAGGGTTTCCAAGGAGCAGCTGGTGAGCTTGAACTGCCGACCTTGCAGTTCAAACGACTTTGTAGTCTGAGGCATTAATCCACAGCACCACACCAGGACTCCTGAATGAGCTTGTTGTTGTGGTTGTTAAGTGTCATCTAGTCGATTCCAGCCCATAGCGACCTTGTATAAGGTATCCAAGGTATCAGCCGATGAGTTTGAACCACCAAATGACTTTGCAGTCTGACGCATTAGCCCACAGCGCCTCACCAGGAGCAGATTATTCTCCATTGAAGCCTCCAAATGAGAATGCAGTTTGATCACCTTATTGCAGCCTAAGCCAAAGACTAGTTAAGCCATATCCACACTCCCAACTCATGAAACTGTGAGAGATAGTATTTGTGGCATGCTAACTGCTAAATGTGTATTACTTTTTTATACGGCAACAGATAGCTAATACACTGCCTATTTGGAAACCTCAGCTTTGTCTCACTTATCAGTTGTGTGCTAAAAAGCTACATCATGAGTAGCATCAAGGGTCTTTAAATCATGAAAGCAACCATCTAAGATTCAGCTGTTGATCGCTGCTCATCGAGTTAAAAGGTAAACAAAATTCTCAGAGAAGAAACAAATATGCAACATGGAAAGCTTAAATGAGCCAAGGTTTCTGTCAATCTGAAACCAGAAGAGCTAGTGATTCTTGGATACCATGACTGATCTATCTGACCAGGAGAAAAATAGATGATCCAGGAGAAAATGCAGAACAAGTCTCCAATTCTTAGAAATGGTCAGATTAATTAGACACCCTGAGACTCATTCAACCTTGAACCCAAACTATCTTTAGAGATCACCTTCTAAGAGAAAAGTAGAGTGACACACAAAATAAAGGATGTTGTTGTTGTTGTCAGGTGCCATCAAGTTGTTACTGACCCATAGTGACCACATGTACAACAGAAAGTAATACTGCCCAGTCCTAGGCCAACCTCACAATTGTTGCTACATTGGAGCCCAGCGCTGTTGCCACTGTGCCACTCCATTTTGTTGGGGGTCTCCCTCTTTAAAGAAGCTCTGGTAATGTAGTGGTTATGAATCAGGCTGCTAACCTCAAGGTCAGCAGTTCGAAACTACCAGCTGTTCCATGAGAGAAAGATGAGGCTTTATGCTCCCATAAAGATTTGTAGTCTTTGAAACCCTGTGTAGGGTCACTATGAGACGGATCTGACTCCACGGTACTTAACAATAACAACTCCTTCTGTTTCTCCCACCCTCCATTTTACCAAACATGATATCCTTCTCAGATGTCTGAAGCATGAAAGATGAAGTCTGGTCATCCTGACTTCCAAGGAGCACTCTGGCTGCACTTCTCCCAACACAGATCTGTTGGTTCTTTTGGCAGGCAGCCCATGGGACTTTAAATGTTACCCTCCCAAACAGAAACTCAAAAGCATCAATTCTTCTACAGTCTTCTTTATTCACTGTCCAACTCTCACACGCATGTGAGGTTACTGAAAACACCATGGTTTAGATCAGACCCACCTTAGTCCACAAACTGACATCTTTGCTCTTCAACACTATAAAGATCAAGTACAGCAGATTTGTTTATGCAATACATCATTTTATTTCTTGACTGATGACTCCAAGAATGTTGATGGTTGATCTGAGTAAAATGAAATCTTTGACAACTTCAACCTTTTCTACATTTGTATAGATGTTGTTTATTGGTCCAGTAGAGAGGATTTTTTTTTTTTTTCCTTTGCATTGAGACGCAACCCATAGCAAAGGCTGTGACCTTTGATCTTCATCAGTATTTTAAGCCCTCTTCGTTTTCATCAAGCAAGGTTTTATCACCTGCATATCATAGGTTGTTAATGAATCTTCCTCCAATCCTGATGTCACATTTTTCTTCATATAATCCAGTTTCTTGGATTATTTGCTCAGTACAAGGATTAAGTAAGTAGGTGAAAGAATACAACCCTGGCACACACCTTTCCTTTTTAAAATCATTCAGTGTTCTTTTGTTCTATTTGAACAACTGCCTCAGGAGCACACTTAAATGTTCCAGAATATTCATTTTCTGCAATGTTATCATAATCCACACAATCGAAAGTGTTTGCATAGTCCATAAAGCACAGGTAAACATCTTTCTGGTATTCTCTGTTTTCATTCAAGATCTATTTGATTTCCACAATGATACCCCTTGTTCCACATCCCCTTCTCAATCCGGCTTGAACATCTGGAAGTTCTCTGTCAAAGTATGGTTGCATACATTTAGTAAAATTTTACTTGCATGGAATACCAATGATATTGTCCAATGATTTCCACTTTCTGTTGGGTCACCTCTCTTTGGAATGTGCACAAACATGGATCACTTCCAGTAAGCCAAGTAGTTGTCCTCCAAATTTCTTGACATACATGAGTGAGCGCCTCCAGTACCACATCACTTTGATGAATGATGTCAATTTGTATTTCATCAATACCCAGAGCCTTGTTTTTTGTCAATGCCTTCAATGCA
>NW_006408619.1:7042521-7043038 GCF_000296735.1 Chrysochloris asiatica
TTTTCTGGCATCCATTTTGGTCTTTTCCTTCTTTCTTGTATTCTTAATGACCTTTTGCTTCCTTCTTGTATAATGTTTTTGATGTCATCCCACAACTCTTCTCATCTTTGTTCTTTGGTGTATAATACATAAAATCTGTTCTTCGGATGATTTCTAAATTCTGGTGGGATATGTTCAAGGTCATATTTTAGCTCTTGTGGACTTGTTTTCATTTATTCAGCTTCAGCCTGAAGTCACATTTGAGCAATTGATGGTCTGTTGTACAATCTGCCCCAAACTTGTTTTGGCTGAAGATTGGAGCTTTTCCAATGTCTCTATCTACAGATGTAGTCAATTTGATTTCTATGTATTCCATGTGGTGAGGTCCGTGAGTTTAAAAATGGTATTTGCAATGAATAAGTAATTGATCTTACAAAATTCAATCATGCAATCTCTAGTATCACTTCTATCACCAAGGCCATGTTTTCCAACCATGAATCCTTCCTCTTTGTTTCCAACCTTTGCATTCCAATCTACA
>NW_006408619.1:7043455-7053436 GCF_000296735.1 Chrysochloris asiatica
TCACAAGGTTTCCATAGAATATTCAGAAGTAGTCTGTCTCTCCTTCTTCCTAGTCTGTCTTTGTCTGGAACCTCAGCAGAAACCTTGTCAACATGGGTGAACCTGTTGTAATTTCAAATACTCAAGGAATAGCTTTCAGACTCACAGCAACATGCAAGTCACCACAGTATGACATATTAACAGATGAGTGGTAGAAAATAAAGGGTATTCTTTGTTACATCTGTGCTCTACTGAAATTCCACTTGAATGGATCCAAGGTCAGGATTATTTCACAGAGAAGATAAGAAGACAGGGAAACTACAGTGTTGGACATGGGACAACCAGAACAAAATTACCAAGAATTCTGGCACAATGTGAAAAATGCCACTTATCAATTTATGAAGAAATTATCTAAGGGGAACCTAACTTTCTGTGCTAATTTTCACTACAAACACAATAAAATGTTATTTTTCAAAAGTTACTTAAATTTTCTGTGCCTCATTTGCAATCGGAGTAGATGATAAAATCTCTATCTTCTTCCCAATGTTCTTATAAAAAATAAATAAAGATTTATTTACGTTTAAATTTCTTCAAGCTAAGCATGAAATATGTTGTCTCCATGTTGGAGACAGCATACCTGTTATTGTTGTCACCCCCTAAACCAAAACAGCAGCTCAGCGCCGGAGGAGGTTTTGCCAAAGGTCCAGGTTATATTGCCCATGGACATGTTGCATTTTCCAGAGTTTGTTCTCTGGCTGTTTTTGCCTGTGTGTTCGGAGGCCCTCACATACTGCTGGGCTATTATTGCAAGCCCCGGCTTCTTAGTCAGAGCCCACCTGGACTCCTGCCTTATCTAGAGCTGCTATAATAGAAATCTCAGAAACAGACACGTTAACAACCAGACATGTATTCTCTCTCACTCATTGCTGCTGCTATTAAGTGCTATCGAATTGGTTCTGACCCATAGCAACCCCTAAACAGGGTTTCCAAGGAGCAAGTGGTAAGCTAGAACTGCCAACTGTGCAGCTCAAGTGACTTTGCAGTCCAGTGCATTAACCCACAGCACCACATTCTCACTCATTTGTTGTTGTTAGGTGCCATCGAGTCAATGCTGACTCAAAGCGACTTTATGCACAGCAGAATGAAACACTGCCCGATCCTGGGCCAACCTCACTATTGTTACCACGCTTGAGCCCATTGATACTGCCACTTGGCCAATCCATCTCACTGGGGGTCTTCCTCTTTTTCTGTGACCCTCCACCTTATCAAATATGATATCCTTCCCCTCCTGACAATATGTCCAAAGTATGACAGACGAAGTTTGGCCATCTTGGCCTCTAAGGAGCACTCTGGCTGCACTTATTTCTAAACGGATCTATGGGTTCTTTTGGCAGTCCATGGCACCTTCAATATTCAACTCCGGCACCATAACTCAAAAGCATCAATTCTTCTATGACCTTCCTTATTCACTGTGCAGCTTTCGCATGTATATGAGGTTATTGAAAATACCATGACTTGGGTCAGGCACACCTCAGTCCTCAAGCTGACATCTTTGCTCTTCAACACTTTAAATAGGTTTTGTGCAGCAGATTTGCCTAATGCAATAAGTCATTTGATTTCTAGACTGCTGCTTCCATGAGTATTGATAGTTGATCCAAGAAGAATGAAGTCCTTGACAACTTCAATCTTTTCTCTCTTGATAAGAATGTTGTTTATTGGTCCAGTGGTGAAGATTTTTGTTTTCTTTACATTGAGATGCAATCCTAACAACACAAGGAAATGACAGAATACAAATGAAAATGTTTCAATAAATTTATAAAAGACTGGAGATGCTCACTTGTTTGTGTCAAGAAATATGGAAGATAGCTACCTGGCCAACCAAATGGAAGAGCTCTCTGCTTTTGCCCATTCCAAAAAGAAGTGATCCAACAAAATGTATAAATAATAGGACATCAATAATATCACATGAAAGTAAACTTTTCTAAAGAAATATTAAAAGTACTGCAGCAGTGCATTGACAGGGAGATGCCAGAAATTCAAGCTGGATTCAGAAGAGGATGTGGCATGAGGGATATCATTGCTGAAATCAGATGGAACTTGGCTTAAAAGAGAGAATACCAGAAAGATGGTTACTTGTGTTTTATTAACTATGCAAAGGTATTCGATTGTGTGAATTATAGCAAATTATGGATAACATTGTGAAGAATGAGTATTCCAGAACACTTTATTGTTCTCACGAGGAACTTGTACATAGATCAGGAGCTGTCATTAGAACAGAACAAGGAGATATGGAATGGTTTAAAATCAGGATAGGTGTGTGTCAGGGTTGTATCCCTTCACCTTACTTATTCAATCTATATGCTGAGTATATCATCTGAAAAGCTAGATTATAATAAGAATGTGACATTGGGATAGGAAGAAGATTCATTAACAACCTGCGATATGCAGATGACACAACCGTGCTTGCTAAAAGCAATGAGGACTTGAAACACTGATGAGGATAAAAGATTACAGCCTTCAGCATGGATTGCACATCAATGTAAATAAAATGAAAATCCTCACACCTGGACCAATAAGTAACATCATGATAAATGGAGAAAAGATTGAAGTTGTCAAAGACGTCAATTCACTTTGATCCACAGTCAATGCTTATAGAAGCCACAGTCAAGAAATATGCTGCCAAAGATCCCTTTTAAGTGTTAAAGAAAAAACACATCAGTTTGAGGACTAAGGTGGTACTGACCCAAGCCATGGTATTTTCAATCACCTCATATGCATGTTAAAGTTGGACAATGAATAAGCAAGAGCATAGCAGAATCATTGAACTTGAATTATTATTGGTGAAGAATATTGAAATGACCATGAACTGCCAGAAAAGCAAACAAATCTGTGTTGGATAGAGTACAGCCAGAATGTTCCTTACAAGAGAAGACATTGAGACTTTGTCTCGCGTACTTTGGGCATATTATCAGGAGGGACCAATCCCTAGAAAAGTGGAGGGTCAACAAATAGGAGAAAGATCACCAACAAGATGGATTGACAAAGTGGCATAACAATGGCTTCCAACATAACAAGTGTGAGGGTGGAGCAGGACCCGGAAGTGTTTCCTTCTGTTGTCCACAGTGTCACTATGAATCAGAACGGACTCAATGGCACCTGACAACAGTTATTTCTGATATACGAGACCATGTTATTATCTGATTCAAAACGACCCAAACCAGTCCATTTCAGCTCATTAATGCATAGGATATCTATCTTTACGGATTCCATTTCATTTTAGACAACTTCCAATTTTCCTTGATTCATACTTTGTACATTCCATGATCTGACTGCTAACAGAACAGTTTGCAACCTTTTCTTCTTATTTTAAGCCATGCTGCATCAGCAAATGAAGGAATTGAAACGATGGTGACTGGAGTCCTTTGGAAGTTTGGAAGCAAAGCAGTTCCCATGGAAAATCAGTCATTGGAAACCCTGTTGACTACGGTTCTGCTGGGACACACACCAATCAGTCTTACCTCAACAGCAACTGGCTGTATTCACTCTGTATAATTGTTCCTTCTTCTGAGTTGTTTTCCGCCATTTGAACCACCAGGGGTTTCATTCATTGTTTCAGACAGAAGGTCAGGCTGCAGGCTTTTCATCAACTTTCTCTCTGTGCCCCCTCCTCTTTCTACCCACTGGGTTTTCCTAAGATGGGCAAAGTTGATGAGAAATCCCTTTGTTCCCTGCAGGAACAAAGATTCAAGAAGAGACACCTTGGTGGAGTGCCATTTGAGCAAACATTAATTAACACAGCAGCTAGTTCTGGACAATTGAGTCTAAACTCCAGATGTTCCAGATGTTCTAAGTAAAAGTCATGTGTGTGTGGGGGGGGGGGGAATAATTGGTTAGCATCTTGTTCATTTTTGGTGTCATGTAGTCAAATAATCCAGGACTGCTGAGCTAATGGGACTTTGCTTTGTTCCTCTGAACTTTGAATAATATTTAATGTACTTGCTCATTCCATTCCTCCTCTGCCTGTGGGGTATTTTTTTTTTTTTTTCCCTTCTGTGTCCTTCAGATGCAATCATGCTCTATTTTTTCCAACATACTTTCCATACAAATAGAGGAAAAAGCAGAAAATATGTTGAGACGAAAGGGCATTATGTCTGTGTGCCTCAAGATAAAGAGAGTTTGAACCATTTATGGGATTATTCTGAAGCTAAGTTTCTATAAAGAATTATGAACAAAGCCCAAACTTACCCTTAAAATTTCCCTAGATGGAAATTATTATCATATCTAAGATTTGACTTTTTCTAAGGTTTTGGCACACACCATCACTGATTCAGTTATGATATTCAGCCCTTAATTAATTACAGGTAATCAGAAAGTCAGTTTGTCTAGGGTGGCTGTGAAGCTGGGAGTTATGCCACCAGTATTTTGAATGCCAGCAAGATCCCCCATGGAGGACAGGATTGGGCACAGTATCCAGACAAAACAAAGAAGAAGGACTTGGTGACCCACTTAAAAAAGAAAAAAAAATCCAGTGAAAACCTTATGAGTTGTATTTGAACATGTCTGAAATAGTGCTGGAAGATGAGCTCCTCCAGTTGGAAGGCACTCAAAAAAATGACAGGAAAAGAGATGCTCCTCAAAGAAGAGTCAACATTAATGAAATTGAAGGAGTAGAGCTTTCAGGACCTTCATTTACTGGTGGGGTATGACTCAAAATGAAAAAGAAAATTGCTACAAGCACACATTAATAATCAGAATAGTAGAATGTATGAAGTATGAATCTAGGGAAATTGGCAGTTGTCTAAAATTAAATGTAATGCATAAAGGCCAATATCCTAGGCATTAGTGAGCTGAAATCGACTGGTTTAGGACATTTTCAATCAGAAAATCCTATATCTGGAAAGACGAATTGAAGAGGAATAGCGTGGTCAGAAAGAACACTTTAAGATTTATCCTAAAGTACACTGTTGTCAAAGATAAGATAGTATCCATATGCCTTCATGGAAAACCAGTCAATAGGACCATTCATATTAAGGAGAGGCTATTAGTCAAATCTACACACTAAGCACCCATGCCACAGGTGAAGAAATTGAACATTTTTACTAACTTCTATAGTCTGAAATTGATCAAACATGCAATTCAGATGCATTGATAATTACAGGAGATCACATTTTTCAAGTTGGTAGTAAAGAAGAATCGGTAGGTAGAATACAGACCTTGGTGATATAAATGACACAGGAGATCACATGATAGAATAGTTTTGTAAGACCAATGAAATATTTGTAGCAAATACTTTTGTTCAATAACATAAAAGGTGATTGTACTCATGGACCACATTGGATGAAATTCACAAGAGCCAAATCAACTACGTCTGTGAAAAGTGAGGATGGAGAAGCTCAACAGCATTAATTAGAACAAGTCTATGGGCTGACTGTGAAACTGGCCATCAGTTACTCATATGCCAGTTCAAATTGAAGATGAAGAAAATTAAAACAAGTCCTTGAAAGCAAAAGTAAGACCTTGAGTCTATCCCACACGAACTTAAAGACCGTCTGAAGAATAAATGTACTATGGTGGTGGTTATATGCCATGGAGTCGGTTCCAACTCATAGCAACCCTGTATAGGGTTTCTGAGGCTATAAATCTTTATGAGAGCAGAAAGTGTCATCTTTCTCCTCTGGAATCACTGGTAGTTTTGACCTGCTGACCTTGAGGTTAGCAGCCCGACTCATAACCACTACACTACTAGAGCTTCTTGAAATATATTGTAGTGAATATTAATGACCAAAGCCAAGATTAATTATGGTGTGACATCAAGAACATCATACATAAAGAAAGCAAAATGTCGTCTAAAAGATAGGAAAGAAAGAAAAAACCAAAATTAATGTCAAAAGGAACTCTGAAATTTGCTCTTGAACATAGAAAAGTTAAAGCAAATGGAAGAAATGATCATGTAAAAGAGCTGAACAGAAGACTTCAAAAGACAACTCAAGAAGACAAATTAAAGTACTATAATGAAAAGTGCAAAGACCTAGACCTAGAAAACAAAAAAAGAAGAACATGTATGGCACTTCTCAAGCTTGAAAGAACTCAAGAAAAGTCAGCCTCAAGTTACAATATTGAAGTATTCTGTAGGCAAGATCTTGAATGATGGCTTAAAAACCACAGCTCCAGGAATTGATGGAATATCAGTTGAAATATTTCAACAAATGAATGTAATGCAGGAAATGCTTATTCATCTATGCCAAAAATGTGGATGTCAGCTACCTAGTCAACCTCCTGAAAGAAATTTATAGATGTGGATATTCCATAGGAAGAAAATCCAAAAGAATGTAGAAATTGTTGAACAGCACCATTAATAACACATACAAGTAAAGTTGTGCTGCAGATAGTTCAAAAACAGTTGCAGAGATCTATTGCCAGATAACTGCCAGAAATGTAAGCCAGATTCAGAAGAGGACTTGGAACTAGCAATACCATTGCTGATGTCAAATGAATCTTGGCTGCAAGTGAGAATACCAGAAAGATATTTACCTGTGTTTTGCGGACTATGTAAAGACATTCAACTGCATGGATCATAACAAATTATGAATAACTTCATGAAAAAGGGGAACTTCAGAACACTTAATTGTACTCATGTGTAACCTGTGCATAGACCAAGAGGCAGTTTTTGAACAAAGTAAGGGATACTGTACCTTTCAAAATCAAGAATGGCTTGAGTTAGGGTTGTATCCTTTAACCATATTTATTCTATCTTTACGCAGAGCAAATAGGAGAAAGTAGGCTATATGAAGAAAAAGAAGGTGTCAGGATTGGAGGAAAACTCATTAACCACCTGTGATATACAAACAATACAATCTTTTTTTGCTGAAAGGGAAGATGAAAACAAAAGACATTATAGCCTTCAGTATTTACACCTGAACATAAAGAAAACAAAAGCCTTCAAATTAGACCAGTAAGTAATATCATGATAAATGGAGAACATATTGAAGTTGTCAAGGATTCCATTGTACTTGGATCCATAATCAGTTCTCAAATCTGTTGCTAAAGACTTCTTAAAAGTGTTCTAAAGAAAAGATGAGAAAGGTGCTCCTGACCAAGCCATGGCATTTTCAATCACTTTGTGTGCATGTGAAACCTGGATAATGAATAGAGAAAACCAAAGAAGAATTGACAGTTTTGAATTATGGTGTCGGTGAAGAATACTGAATGCACCATTGACTGCCAGAGAATGAACAAATCTGCCTTGGAAGAAGTACAATCAGAATGTTCCTTGGAAGCAAAGAGAGCAAGACTTCACCTCATGTTCTTTGGACATGTTGTCAAGAGAAATCGGTCCCTGGAGAAGGGCATCATGCTTGGGAAAGCAGAGGGTCTGCAAAAAAGAAGAAAACCTTTTCTAGGTGGAAAAGGGCCCCGCATTCAAATCCATGTTGTGAAGACCCTACAACAACAACAGTGAAGTTTCAAGCAGGACAAACACAAGACAAAGTCAATCGTCCCATAAACATGGGAAGGGAGCCCATCAACATGGTGTCCAAAGGATCTGGGGCTTTGTTCATAATTATAGAGCATAGAAAACAAAGGAAATTCATCACACACTCATGATAGGCAGCAGATCAATTCAGCACTCTCACAGGTGAGATGATGAAAGAGGGAAAATGTCCATGATTGGGAGATGTACACTATTGCAGATTACAAAAGTCCACAGGACTGGTTCTGGTGCCTCCAATCACCTGGATGGGGAGTGACTCATGACCATGCTCTCTCTTCAGTATTCCAATTTCCATTGAAGGCATAGTCAGGCAAGTCCCTGAGGGTGAGAATGCCCTTCCCTGGGCTGGCTTGGAGGGTGTTAGTAATCTACTTTCAAACATACTCTGACATTTAATGGTCAGAAAGAACTCAATGGAGGCTGGCTTTGTGTCAAGACTCAAAATGGATATTCCCACTGTAAACCATAACCGTCTGAAAAACCGAATGTTAGGAATTTAAGCTCTAACATAGACCCTCAGTGAAACACTATGACTCCAATAATGGACTCAAACTTGGCAACAATTGTGAGGATGGGCAGTTTTTTGGTCTGATATACAAAGAGTTTTCATGAGTCTTTGTAATAGACTGGAAGGCACCTAACAACAAGAAAAAGTTTGGAAGTGGGAAAGCACAGATAAATGGTGTTTTCTAGTTACCCAGAGAATGGATCTCCATGAAATCTTGACAATATCTTTGTTATTGGGATTTCATGATTTTTCTGTGTTTTCCATTGTAGTGCTGGAAGCATTGGAGCAACAGAGCCCCAACTCAAACAGAAAGAAGAGGGAAAGGCAGAAATCTGGGTGGATCATAAGCTCTGAATCTTTAAGTTTTTTGTTCTACTGATCATAGTTGGGGTCTTGGCAATTTCTAATGAGCATAACCAAGAGTCACAATGGGCTCCATATGAGTGACCCCTTCAGAGGATGCTGGGAAGTCAGCAGTGGTTCCACTCTAAAAACAAGGGTAGGAAGAGTTAGGAGAGAACCACAGCTGGAATGTGTATCAGGAGATGCTGACGTTCACTGAATAGTACAGAAGGGTGTTTAACTGGGAAAGAGAAAGCAAGTGGGATATTGATCCTGAGTCTTCCTAGCAGATAAATGATGTTGCACTTCACACCAAGTAATTGACACCAAGAAAGCCAAAATGGGTTCTGGTAGCATGTTGTTGTTGTTGTTAAGTGCCTTCGAGTCGGTTCCGACCCATAGCGACCCTGTACAGGGTTTCCGAGGGTGTAAATCCTTACGGGAGTAGAAAGCCTCATCTTTCTCCCGCGGAGCGGCTGGTAGTTTCGAACCGCTGACCTTAAGGTTCGCAGCCCGATTCGTAACCACTACGCTACCAGAGCTCCTTTAGTGGTTATGAATCAAGATGCTAATCTCAAGGTCAGAACTTTGAAACTGCCAGCCATTCCACAGGAGAAAGATGAGGCTTTCTGCTCCTATAAATATTTACAGCCTCAGAAACCCTGTGCAGGGTCACTATGAGTCAGAACCAACTCCACGACACTTAACAACAACAACAACACGACTCTACCCAAAGAGAAAACCAAAGGAGAAGGGATGATTTTGGAAGTGCCTGACTTTGGGCCTATATTCCCATGAGAGAATCAGTGGGTAACAATGACACACAATGAGAACTGTTTTAATTGGTGCCAGTAAGTTGGAAAATCTGGGGCTATTTAAGGGAACTGGTGGTAATTCACTATCAAAAAAGTAAAATTATTTCTCCTTATGCCAATTCTTCTCCTTCAAATCTCCCTTCAAATACCACCTCTCTCCACCCAGTATTCAGAATAGAAATTCTCCAGTGACTTGTCTGCATCTCTCTCAGATTACTCTTAAGTTATTTTTCTTCTCCCACACCTTCTCCATTACCATTCCACTCTAAAGCACCATCTGCAAGATGGAGCTAGCCTCCTATCTGCCCTCCTCAGAGCCCCATTTGAGCACATGGAAATAGACTGGGGAGTAGATTCATTGTCTACACATCAGTAACTACCATCTTTTAAATAAGGAAATCTGATCATGCCCTTCATAGTCTTCCAGTTGCTCCTGAGATAAAACATCTCAAATCTTTACTTTAGCCAAAAATACTCGGGTGCCTCTGCAACTTCACCTAGCCTCTCTCTCCTTCAAACTCACTCAACTCCACTTTCCCTGACCACCTTCCCATTACTCAGGGCGCCTTGATCCTTCTGGTGCTGGTCCTTCACACATTCTATGCCTTCCATTCTTCTGCTGTTGCCCACTCCTCTTACAGCTCACAGTTCAAGTGTTACTGTCTTGGACCACCTTCCTCACCCTTCTTCACAGATTAGGGAAAGAATCTTCAGTGCCCCTGGCCAAAAGACAGGAATTGTCTGCATGGTTCTTGCAGGAAAGAATGGGGAACAGATACTGGTGATGGTTGCACACATGAAAGTTATTGTCACTGAATTTTATAGGTTAAAAATACAGTTTAAAT
>NW_006408619.1:7053678-7059092 GCF_000296735.1 Chrysochloris asiatica
CTCTGGTAGTGGTTACAAGTCAGGCTGCTAATCTCAAGGTCAGAAGTTCAAAAGTATCAGTGGTTCCATTGGAGAAAGATGAGGCTTTCTGCTCCTATAAAGATTTATAGCCTAGGAAACCCTATACAGTGTCACTATGAGTCGGAACCAACTCCACGCTACATAACCACTGTATATATAACATATGTATGCTATATATTCATAAGGTTCTCAGTGACTAAATATTCGGAAGTAGTTTGTTACTCCTTCTTCCTAGTCTGTCTTCTTCTGGAAGTTCATCTGAAATCAGTCCACCATGGGTGACCCTGCTGGTATTTAGAATACCAGTGGCATAGCTTTCAGAATCAAAGCAACTCACAAGCCACCACAGTATGACAAACTGACAGATGAGTGGTGGAAAGATTCTCTGGGCATTTTATTGAATGATGCAGAAAGTATCGATGGAAGGAATACACAGAGTCACTGTACCAAAAGGAAATAGTTAATGTTCAACCATTTCAAGAGGTAGCTTATGATCAAGAGCCAATGATACTGAAGGAGGAAGTCCAAGGTGCACTGAAGGAATTGGCAAAGAACAAGGTGCCAAGAATTGATGGAATAAAAATTTAAATCTTTCACGAAACTGAGGCAGCACAGGAGGTACTAACTCATCTCTGCCAAGAAATTTGGAGAACGACTATCTGGCCAACTGATTGGAAGAAATCTGTATTTGTGCCTATTCCAAAGAGAGGTGACCCAACAGAATGTTGAAGTCATCGGACAATCTCTTTGATATCCCATGCAAGTAAAGTTTTACTAAAGGTAATACAGAAATGGCTACAATCATACATTGACAGAGAACTTCCAGAAGTTCAAGCCATATTCAGAAGAGGCCGTGGAACAAGGGATATCATTGTTAATGTCCAATGGATCTTGGCTGAAAGCAGAGACTATCAGAGAGATGTTTGCCTGTGCTTTATTGACTATGCAAAGGCTTTGATTGTGTGGGTCATGACAGGCTATGGACAACATTGCGAAGCATGAGTATTTCTGAATACTTAATTGTGCTCATGAATAATCTGTACCTGGACTAAGAGGCAGTTATTTGAACGGAATATGGGAAAACTGACTGTTTTAAAATTAAGAAAGGTGTGAGACAAGGTTGTGTTATTTCACCATACTTATTCAACCTGTATGCTGAGCAAATAATACGAGAAGCCAGGTTCTATGAAGAAAAACATGGCATCAGGATTGGAGGAAGACTCATTAACAACCTGCAATATGCAGATGACACAACTTTGTTTGCTGAAAGTGAAGAAGACTTAAAACATTTACTGATGAAGAACAAAGAGCACAGCCTTCAGTATGGATTACATCTCAATGTAAAGAAAACAAAAATCCTCACCACTTGGCCAATCAACAACATTCTTATCAACAGAGAATAGTTTGAAGTTGTCAAGGACTTCATTCTTCTTGGATCAACTATCAACACTCATAGAAGCTGCAGTCAAGAGATCAGACAACATATTGCATTAGGCAAATCTGCTGCACAAGACCTATTTAAAGTGTTGAAGAGCAAAGATATCAGCTTGAGGACTAAGGTGCACCTGAACCAAGCCATGGTATTTTCAATAACCTCATATGGATGCAAAAGCTGGACAGTGAATAATGAAGTCTCTAGAAGAATTTACGCATTTGAGTTACGGGGTTGGAGGAGAATATTGAAAGTGCCATGGGCTGCCAAAAGAACCAATAGATCCATTTTGGAAGAAGTGCAGCCAGAGTGCTCCTTGGAGGCCAAGATGGCCAAACTTCGTCTCTCATACTTTGGACATATTGTCAGAAAGGACCAGTGGCTGAAGAAGCATATCATGTTTGGTAAGGTGGAGGGTCAGAGAATAAGAGAAAGATCCCCAACGAGATGGATTGGCCAGGTGGCAGAATGGATGGACTCAAGCGTGGCAACAGTAGTGAGGTTGGTTCCAGAATTGGGCAGTGTTTCGTTCTGCTGTGTATAAGGTTGCTATGAGTCGGTACCAACTTGATGGCACCTAACAACAACAATGCTATATATATTTTACATATATTAGAGTGACCCTGTATAGAATTTCCAAGAAATGACTAGTGGATTTGTACCACCAACCTGTGGTAAACAGTTCAGTGCTTATCCTATAGCACCACACCAGAATTATGTATCCTTTGTTGTTTGTTTGTTTGTTTGTTTTGTTGCTGTTAATAAGTGCTATCAAGTTGGTTCTGACTCATAGTGACCCTGTATAGGGTTTCCAAGGCAGTAAATCTCTGTGGGTGCAGAAAGCTTCAACTTTCTCCTGAGGAGCAGCTGGTAGATTTAAACTGCTGACTTTATAGTTCACAGTCCATGCTTGTCCTCCTGATGTAGTGCTGTTGGGTAAGCACTGGACTTCTAGCCACAAGGTCAGCAGTTTAAAGTCACCAGCAGCTCTTTGGAAACCCTATACAGGGTTTCCAAAGAGCTGCTGGTGACTTTAAACCACTGACCTTGCAGTTGGAATCGACCTTGAAGCCCAGGGCTTTATCTTGTATCTTACTTTATCTTGTTTCATCACACCAAGATAATGGCCTCTATTGTTGTTGTTAAGTGCCACAGGGTGGCTTCCAACTGATAACAATCCTGTGTAGGGTTTCTGAGAAGCAGTTGGTGAGTTTGAACTGCCAACCCTGTGGTTCTCAGTCTAGTGTTAATCCTACAGCACCACAATGAAATGGCCATTGAGGTCTAGTCCATGTCAACTCATAGTGATCTCACAGGACAGAGCAGAACTGGCCCATAGGGTTTCCAAAGTCGTAATCTTCATGGAAGCCTACTGCCTCATCTTTCTCCCATGAAGTAGCTGGTGGGTTTGAACCACTGACCTTTTGGTTAGTAGTTGAGCACTTCACTACTGTGTCATTTTGTTGTTATTGTTGTTGTTGCTAAGTGCCATTGAGTCGGTTCTGACTCATACATAGCAAACCTGTATAGGGTTTCTGAGGAGCGACTGGTGAACTTGAACCACCGGCCTTGTGTATTAAACAACTTTGCAGTCCAGCACATTAACCCACAGTGACACACCAGGACTCCATTCCATATAGTAGGTTCTGAGAAAAAAAAGTGAGTGGAATAAATTATTAGATAAGTGAGTAAATAAAAGGAGAAGTGGCAGCAATACTGTATACATGGTTACACCGCGAGTCTCTGTCCTTTAGAAACTTCTGACTCCAACATGACATTCCACCAGAGACCTCGAAGGCAAGATTTCCCAGGCAAAATCTTCACTGTGTCTTCTGCCCAGGGAAGGAATTATTCCAGGACTTTCTTAGGAGACCTGTTGAAAGTTGAGAAATAAAAATTAAAGATACCAATTAAATACAGAGTTGAATCTTAATGTTACATCCAAGGAATTTGATTACAAGTAAAAGGTGCTTCTGCCTAAGTTAAACATGAAATAAATTTCTTAGAAGGATACCACATGACTCAGAAAATCAGAGGAAAGGTTTAAGTATCATTCTGAGACAACGGACAAAAGCCAAGGGAGTCTGGCCCAAGACCAAGAAGGATACTTAGGCCAAGCAGAAGTCTGCTTAGGATTTGCTGCTTCTCCTGCCCCCAATGGCTCCTCCCTGGGGCCCCACTGGAACTTTGCTGCCTTACTGCCAATGCTGTGAATAATTTCTCTGACATCCTGTGTCCTTGCTTATTTCTCAAGAGTTAGAGTCTGGGATAAATTTGTCAAAATTTGCTAAATGTGGGGTGCACGCCCGAGGTCTAGCTGCCAGGGGCTGTGGCCAACTTCCGTCAAGATGCAGGCAATGAGAGGCCTCAACATTGCTGAAACAGCCAGACACCAAAGAATCATGAACACATCCTCTATACCCAGAAATAAAACAGCACCCTGAACAAATTTATAGGTACCAGTGGTTACTTCTTGAATTTACAGAAACAGAACGTAGACACAGTTAGCATTTTTTTTTTTTTTCTTCCTTATCACACTCCCAACTGTGATTTGCTCTATGTGGTCCAAGCCAAGGCTTCCAAAATTCATCAAAGTCAAGAAAGGGAAAGTTGGTGGGAAAGAATACTATAGATTCTGAAAGTGTCTTAAAGATCTTCTGATATAACCACTACCAAGAGTCACCATTGAATCAATTCCAACTCATAGTGACCACATAATGTCAAAGCAGATCTGTGTTCCATAGGCTTTTCAACGGCTGGTTTTTCTAAAGTACGTCACCATACTTTCCTTCTGATGTACCTGTAGGTGAACTTGAACCATCAACCTTGTTGTTAGCAGTCACCCTTCTGATATAATCCTTCACTTGATTCATGTGAAAGCTTAGGGTAATGCAAGTAAAGTGGCTTTCTTAGAACCTTACTGTAGGTCAGTGAACCACGAAAAAAAGCTAGATTTCCTGGCAACAAGTTTGATGCTTTTTCCATGGCAGCGTGCTACGTCCAACCCTCTATCCATAACTACACTTCACTGAATTTCCAGATTTGTTTTTAACATATCAGAACATAATTAAAGTTTAGACCCAGGGTTGGCAAACTGCAGCCCACAGGCCAAAACTAGCCTGCCACCTGTTTCCTTAAGTAAAGTTTTATTGGAACGCAACTACATCCATTCGTTTTTATATTGCTATAATTTCTTTCATTTTACAACAGCAGAGTTGAGTACTTACAGAGAAAGGCCTTCTGGCTTGCAGAACTAAATATATTTACTACCCTATCCTTTATAGAAAATGTCTGCTGACTCCTGGTTGAGAGAATAAGGAAATTATGATTCTTCCTTGTCCACATGATTTGTAATATTTCAGAGGGTTTCAAAAGAGACCAGAGCATCTGTGAGCTTATGTGTATATGTGAGTTATCCATGTGAGCTATCCATGTGAGTTCTTGTATGACATTAGCACTTACTCACTTAGGGTCCTGATGATGCAAGCTATCATGCCACAGCTGGATTCGGGTTTGTGTAACGTGAGCACATCAAACATTGCCTCATGTAATGTAAGCACAAATGTGTATTCCAGTGTCACATATAAACGAAATCGACATACAACTTGAAACAATGGTTTATTCACCCCCTTAAATTGTCTGTTTTCTTCCCATCCATTGGCACAAAACACAGACTTGAGTACAATAGTATAAACTGACCTAAGTACTGTATATAAAAATCGAAGTAAGTACCAGATCTTATTACTTTTCATTAGTCAAAATTTGTATAATTTCCCATCCTTAAGTTACTTACAAAGGCAAATTTCCAAGTCTAGCTTCTTCTTCTTTCCATTGGCCTCCATAGTTACACTCCAATGGTGAAGGATAAGAGTGAGATTTTACTGACAGCAAGAAAGAAGAAGTCAAAAATGCACTGAAGGAATTGGCAAAGAACAAGGCACCAGGAATTGATGGAATAAAA
>NW_006408619.1:7060597-7069395 GCF_000296735.1 Chrysochloris asiatica
ACTTAACAACAACAAGGTTGCTATTTGTCACTACCGACTCGATGGCACCTAACAACAACAACAATGCAGGAACAGGCTTGATTTGCTAAAATTTAGTCATTAGAAAGTAAGTCAGAGTCTTCACGTGGTTCTAAAAGATAAACACTGGACTGCTAATCCCAAGGTCTAAGGTTCAAACTCACCAGCTTCTCCTTGGAAACACTATTCAGGGTCGTTATGAGTCAGAACCATAGCTTCGACCTCGCTGAAACTACCATAACAAAAACAGTAAGTAACTGAGTTAAAATGGGAGGTGTCTCCTAGTGCTCTCCTTTGGGACATACTGATTTTCAGGTTGTTTCAAGAAGAGATACGTAAGACTTCTAATTCCAGGATACTTGAAGGGTCCAGGTCTTGAAAATGGTTCTGGTGCAATATCTTCTTCCCCTTCAGCATTCTCTTGGAACAAATCATATATGAAATCCAATCTGAACGAATAGGTTGAAGCTGTGGGAAGAGTCTGGGCAGAAGTGTGAACCGCCCTCAGAAGGAAGGGAATCAGAAACTCCTTACTGTTGCTGTTGCTTTAACTGTCATCAGTTTGGCCATAACTTCAGACAATCCCATACAAAGTAGAATAAGATGGTGCCCAATCCTGTGCCATGCCCTTGATCACTTTTGGACTGGACCCCTGTGATTTACAGGGGTTTCACTAGCTGAGTTTTGGAAGTAGAAAACCAGCCTTCTATTGCTGGTCTGTCTTTGTCAGGAATCAATTTAGCATCAGGGCACTTGCAAGCCTCCACTAACTGCCCAGTGGTAGCTGTACATGAGGTACAAGTGCTGGGATTGGAACCTGGTTCTCTCACACAGAAAGCAAGAATTCTACCTCGAAACCATTAATGCTGCCACAGAAAGTCCTTAGGCCTTGGAAGAAGAAGCCTGGGGCACTAGCATGATCATGCTTGCCTCTCCACCAGAAAAAAGTGCTGGCAGGGAGGTGGCTTAGAGAAGGAACGTGCCGCTCGGGAATGGAGAGGAGATGATTACTTCTATGGAGCACAGAAAAGTGACCCTTTCTTTGCCCTTGGCAGACCCTGTATAATGAGATTACTGTGTAATCCTTGTTGCTTGTCCTAGGAGCAGCCTTATCAAGGGGACAGGGAGGCATTTTACATTTGGATCTACTGTCTACATTATCTCCCAGCTGCTCTTTTTAATTTCATTTTCAAAGATGGGGATTTGCAGTTGCCTAAAGAGAATAGAAACACAAGGCCAGTCCCTACCAGCCTGCGGGGCCTCTGGGTACCCACATTAATGCATAAGGCCTGCTAAGCACTAGGATGTGTACCTCCCAGCTCCACACCTGTTATTAACAGATTCTGAAGAGCACAGAAGCCCCCAGGGAGGCAGAAGGATATGCAGTCCCCATGGTTGTGTCTTCCTGTCTTATTTCAGCCTGTTCTGGTCAGTTCTGGACATTCGTGGCATCATTTGTTATACCCCTGGAGCTGAGTGCAAGAAGAATGAGGCCACATTATAGACATAACCCTGACTCCACAGGTTCAATACCATGTCACGCTATTCAGCTAAATACCCTCACCTGTAAATGGAGGAGAGAAGCAGTGAGGCTGATCTCAGGATCTGCCATGTACTAGTACCATAATGCACTTCTTCTGATCCTCCATTTGTATGAAAACCTCAGAGTATTCTACCTGTCTCACCTGACAAGGATGATGGAAAGGGAAGAAAAGGGGAGGCTTTCAAGGGAGGGAGAAAAGCATGCAACTAAAAGATAAGGGTTGTGTCTCAGTCTGTCTCTGATCATCTAGAGATAGGCCCAGGTGAAGGCAAGACAGAGCCCATGACTTGAGAAGGTGAAGGCCAGAGAGCAGAAGCTCATACCTCCCTGAGGCCATTCCATGCCAAAGGGCAGCCTATATCAGTGAAAGACTATATCAGTGAAAGTCTTGGTTCCTCAAGAAGTCGGGCTTCTATGAAGAGAGCACAGCCTAGAAATGGTGGCTGCATGCTGTCACCAGAATCGTAAATGTCAGGAGTAGAATTTGGTCACCGCTATTTCTAGGCTGTGACCAAATTCCACTCTTGGCATTTAAGATTCTGGTGACTTTGATCAAGTCACTTGTCAACCAACATCAAGTTTCCATCTGTAGCATGAGGAGTTAAAGTATTGAGAAATTGCCACCTCAGATGCCAATTGGGACTTAATCATCAAGGGAACAAAGTTCAGCATGACAGGAAGTGGTAGAGACTATGGTAGGTAGAGGCTCCATATTATGAAAAGGGGAAAGCCACTAGCCAATCCACACAAATGGCACCATGATGAACCACAACCCAGATTAGTAAAAGCTCGGCCAAATATGTGGTTTTGTAAAAGAAATTGGGCATTCTAGGAAAATTCCCAGGATTTAAATGTTGGCATTATTTTCATTAAAGAAAAAAACAGTAGTGTGGAACAAAAACAAAACTAAAAATATACATCGGTCGGTCAAATATGCCACAGGTTGCAAGTCTGCAATCTCTAGAGAAAGTAATCACCAACGTGTCTTTCTGCTCTGACAGTCTGTGATTTCTTTTTATTCTGCTCCAAGGAACTCTCAGAAAAGGAAATAATTCTAAGCCTTCAGAAATAAAAGTAGGAGTGGGTCTTAAAGGGTCCAAAGTAAAGGAACTTTGAACCTTCTCAGAACCCAGGTCTATATGGCAATGCCAAGTCAAACTTCTGAGCCCATCCCTGCCACAGAGACTTCACATCTCCCTGGTTTTATTATTATTATTATTATTATTATTGTAAATGAGGTCCAAAAGTGTGCATATCACTTTGAGAAGGCATGCAGCTAACAAAGAACACACCCAGGAGGCCAGTGGAGAGAATGCTGTCCATCCCCCAGCTTGAGGAGCCCTCACAGAAAGACGCCTCCTAGGCATGTTCAGCTGAGGTTCTGCAGAGAGCTGGAGATCAGAGTCCATTTGTGGTAAGTGCCAAGTCCAATTCAGCTGCCTGCATCTTGACCCAATCCTGGGCCTCTCTATGCAGGGAACCTGCCACAAGACCATTGTCAATGCATCTAGAAGGGCAATGCCCAAAAGAGTTATTTCAGAAGAAACACAATCACTGGAAATCTCTGATCTGAAAATATCAGTCATTGAAAACCCTATAAAACATATTTCCATTCCCATACACGTGGGTGGCCATGAGTGGTGATCAATTTGGCCAAGGGTTTTACCATTTGCTTTTATTTTGCACTAACAATTGCTGTTTTTCCAGTTTTACAGTGGAGAAAACTGAGGCTGAAAGACATTCAGTAAATTGGCCAGAGCTTACAGTCAAATGTAGAATAACCAGTTTTAATATCCAGAAGCTAATACCCGGACTCTTGAGCATGGAGCTTGTTCCAGGGCTGTGAGAAGACCAGAGATTAGGCGCTGGACCAGTACAGTTCCAGCCTTCCCTTCCCCATCCTTGTCCTCAGCTACTCCCCCTTTTATCTGGAATAGGAGCCAGAGGATGGCTGATGGCAGGCTAGGGAAGAAGAGATTTAGAAGGGCAGCCTCACTCTGAAGTAGGGAAAAGGATAGAGGTGGCCAGGTGAAAATGTAGGCACCCCCAAAATTGTCCCAGGTCTAGGATGTAACAGACAACGTAGCTAAAGGTAAACCAAACTCCGTCCAAGGCTAGACTTTCAGTCCAAGATGTGGCTTATGATGAGGTCACACGTTCTTCTAAATAAGTTGTTGTTGTTAGCTGCCATTCTGTGGACTCTGATTTCTAAGGAGCAGCCTTAAGCCCACCAGAAGGAAATGGTCTGGCATTAGTCTCATGATTTCCAGTATGCCATTATTGTATCGACTGTATCAAGTCACCTCACTGAGAGTTCCCCTAGTTTTTGTGGGCTATGGTCTGGAAACTGCTGAAACCTGTACACCATGGCTGATCTTGCTGCATCCAACAACACATAAGCCATTACAGTATGACAAATCAACAGATGGGTGATTGCGTAAATAATTAGATTCATTTAATTTTCAGGATATTAGAGGTGTTTGTTCATTTTTTTTTGCATATTTCGTCTATGCTTGACTTAAAATGTCCACGTGAAGAGCTTGCATTTATGCCCATCCCTGTGCTAAGTAGCTTATGTATGCTTTCGCTCTTATTCTCCTCCACAATCAATGACATCATTGTTCCCATTGAAAGAGTGGAAGTGATTGATTGAAATGGCAGAGGGGATTCAAACTCAGAAAGTCTCCCTCCAGAGAATATAATCTTACCTGTAACACTGATGGGTGCTGCAGGTTAATGCACTAGACTGACTGCAAGGTCGGTTTGAACAGCAAGGTTGGTGATTCAAGCTCACCAGCCGCTCCTAGGAAATCCTATTCAGGGTGGCTATGATTTGGAACCGACACGATGTCACTTAACAACAACAACAAAGTTATGCAGCTAGTATTTCTCACCACTACTCATGTGTGAAATTGTCACACTGTGGGGGTTTTAGGGTTTCTGAGTTGTTGGAAACTATGCCACCCATATTTTGAATGCTAGGGGGCTCACCATGCTGAAAGGTTTCAGTTAATCTTCCAGACTCCAAAGGAGGAGAAGTGGCCAAGCATAGTACTAAGTTTTTCACTTTAAATGTGTAAAATGTTCACGCCCTTGCTTCCCACGAATGTGCCATGTAACCCAGAATACATTGTTTATCAGCATCTGTTCACAGATGTGTAAAAAATGGCTCCAAAGGTAAAAGTTATTTGTCCACTTAGAAAGTAGCAGAGCTGGGAGTAGAAAACAATTTGGCTTTAGATACCCACCCTCCACTAGTTCTATCCAAACCAGCTGCTGTTGAGTTAACACCAGCCAACTCAGGATGACACCGGGAGAGTGAGAAGAGAGCTGGGATTCATAAGGTTTTCAGTGGATGGTTTTTCAGAAGCAGACCGCCAAATCTTTCTTCCAAGGTGCCTCTGGCTGCAGTCAAGCCTTCAATCTCTTAATGTCCAGTCTAGTGCCTTAACCAGTTGTTCTACCCAAGGACTCCCAGGATCATATTTATTGTTGTTAAGTGCCGTTCAGTCGGTTCAGACTCTTAGCAACATTGTACAGGGCTTCCAAGGAGCAGCGGGTGGGTTTGAACTGCCTATCTTGTGACTTGTAATCCAGTGCTGATCTTACATCACCACACTGTTGTTGTTGTTGTTAAGTGCCATTGAGTCGGTTCCAACCCATACAGGGTTGACGAGGCTGTAAATCTTTACTGGAGCAGAAAGCCTCATCTTTCTCCCTCAGAGCAGCTGGTAGTTTCGAACTGCTGACCTTGTGGTTCTCAGCCCGATTTGTAACCATTACACCATCAGAGCTCCTTACATCGCCACACTACTCCCCCTTAAAAATTAAATGGAATTCCTAGAGAATTAAAGAGAGAGGGAGAAAGATATTAAAAGGCGAACGGGAGAAGTTGTTGGTAAGGGGACTGCAGGAAAGAAATATTACAGCTGATAACAGATGAATCAAAGGTATGGGAGGGCGATTGTGTTTCAATCTCCATGTGATTTTATTCTTCATACACTCATTTAAGACGCTGTAATCCCATGGATGGTGCCCCCTTCACTGTGGGGACAACAGCATTTTAAAGATTCCTACAGAGACCTGCAGTTATGCTGGGAGAGGCAGTGGGGAGTGTGTGTCTGTATGCCTGCCTGGAACCTTTTCTGAAGGTTTTTGCATTTTTCAATAAGATTCCAAACCATAAATTATGTAAAGCCAGAAAGCTTAAAGGGCAGACCCTTTCTGGAGTTCATTTCAAGTCTGAAGTTCAGAATGCTTTTAATGACATAATTGCAAAAGACAAAAATCTATTCGAGTGAAACTTCCCTTTGAACACGGAATGAATTATCACACAGTGGCTCAGTGTTCCTCTCTCTGTGGCCCACGCTAGGGGGTGGGGGGAAGAACAGAAGAGGGCTGTAGCCTGAGACTCCATGAGATTTCTGCCCAGGGTCGAAGGGCTCCTTCTGCCATCCTGGAGATAATTTAATTCAATTTTTGCTCTAAAGCAAAATATGAAGCTAATGGGTCTTGATAACAACAGATAGGCTGTTAAAACTGAAGGATAAAAAACAAAGAAACCCAAAAACTAAAGGATGATTTTCTATACCTTGGTTCCTTACGTTTTCAAATATCTGATACCGGAAGGTGCATTTAAAAACGGTCTCAAGAGACTCTAAGGAGAACACAGTGAAAATAAAATCTTTCTCTCAGCTGTGTCGCCAGCATTTCTGCTCTCCTAAAGGAGCTCTGGTAGCGTAGTGGTTACGAATCGGGCTGTGAACCACAAGGTCAGCAGTTCAAAACTACCAGGTGCTCCGCTGGAGAAAGATGAGGCTTTCTGCTCCCGTAAAGATTAACAGCCTCGGAAACCCTACACAGGGTCGCTATGAGTCGGAACCGACTCCACGGCACATAACAATAACAACAACAACCCATAAGCAACCATTTTTGCTGGGTCCTTCCAAAGAACACATATATATAAACAAACTACCTCCATGTGTGATGCAATACTGTGAGCATGTGAATTCTGATGATTGACGGCGTGGGGCCTTGCTCCAACACTCCCTAGCTGTCGGACCTTGAATAAGCTCCTTAGCCTCTGAGCTTCACTTCGATTATTGGTGAGATGGAGGCAAGAATGAGGTCCATGTAGAGGACAGTTAGGGGAACAAAGGAGCAGATAAAGCGTTACGATACTGAATGGCACATAAACCCCATAGCTGCTGGTTGCTATGAGAAATATACATCCTTGTTACTCTTTGCTGAACTTCGAGTTTTTCACACCGCAGTCTAAGACGCTTCCGCAAAATAGCAGCTCAGCATTCCCCTATAGATACCCCATGACCGATTGAGCCAGCTTAGCACGGGTAGGCATTTAGGTGGAGTCCACCCATCCTCTTGCTATCACAGGCTAGCACAGTGGTGACCTATGAGACTTGTGCTTATGAATCTGAAGGACCATATGAGTCAAGCCAAGACAAACTAGACCTCTGTCTCAACAACATCTCAGTGAGTTCACACATTGCAGCTCAGACGGTGTTACTCAGCAGACCTTTCCAGGGCTGATGCGGGGATTCGGGATCTCAAAGACTTCCAAACTGCTAGCCATGAGGACTGGAAATGGTGGTGGTGGTGGTGGTGGTGTGCTGTGGAGTCGGTTCTGACTCATAGTGACCCTGCACAGGATTTCTGAGGCTGTAATCTTTACGGGAGCAGAAAGCCTCATCTTTCTCCCGCAGAACCATTGGTAGTTTCGAACTCAAACCCTGAGGTTAGCAGCCCGATTCGTAACCACTACACTGCGAGAGCTCCTTTAGAGCATCCAAACACAGACCTGATCATAATAACTCAGATAGGAATTAACACGGAAAGTGCGCTCACATTCCCATTGGTGAGAACTCAGTCACGTGATCCCAACGTAGCCACAAGTCTTCCTCAAAGGTATTTAGGAAGAACAATGGCAGGATGAACCCATAGCATTATTTCTGGATCAAGGATAAATTTTAAAACTTCAGTCACTGAATTAAAATCATATTAAAGATTCAATACTTAATCCAAGGGTCCACTTGGTATCACTGATCTGCACATGATGACAGAAAGTTCCTTATGGAGTCAATAAATAGAATGTATATTTTATTAAACATAATTAAATTTACACTGAAAAATAATAATCATAAAGTTACGATGAGACATGTCACTTATTCAATCGGTAGTGGTTGGTGTACAAAGCAGTCTCAAAACTTTGTGCTTGTTTAAATTTTTACTGTGATTTGGGTGAGAGTGTCTAAAACAACTTAGTTTTACATTCAACAAGTCATGCACATTTTGTTTATGACATTGATTGCAATCTGCACTCCTTCCACTGCCTTCCTGGGTTTCCTGTTTCCATTCATCCTTCTTTCTCTTCCTTTCCTGCCTTCTGAACTTTGTTGTCATTGTTAAGTGCTGTCAAGTCACTTGTGTAGGGTTTCCAAGGAATATCTGGTGGGTTTGAACCACCAACCCTGTGGTTAGCAGTCAAGGGTTTATCCTGCAGCACCACACCAGAACTCCTGAATTTTATCACTACGCAAATATTGCTCTTTTGATGACACATGTTCGATGCTTCTAAGAAATACGTATTACCTGGTTTAGCTTCTGGGCCTGTCTGTTGCTTGACAGAAAGTAGAGCCAAGGGAGTGAATTAACTTGCAGTCTTGAAAGTGACCAAGGGCCACAGTCTAGGGGTTATATCAATCTCTTTTCAGAAAAGTAAGTGTGGTCTTTTTATGACTTTGAGTTTTGTCACACAGTTTTTTCCAAATTTATCTAGGACTTTCTCTTGCTGTCCCTTTCAAAGTAGCCAGTGGAGGTGTCTGGGCACCATTTAGAAATTCTGGTATCAGGGACATGAAAGCTGAGGTCCATGTGGTCTGTTAGTCCTTTGCACTAGTTGGTTTCATGCATCTTTGACTTTCTTCACTCTTCTTTGCTTCAATGGGGAAAAACCAGAAGTTATACCTTAGTTGGCTACTGAAAAACTTTTTTTTAAGACCCCAGACTCTACTTACCAAAGTTGGTTGGTTGGTTATATGCCATGGAGTCAGTTCCAACTCATAGTGACCCTGTATATGATTTCCAAGGCTGTAATTCCTTACAATATGAGTGTTCCAGAACACTTAATTGTGCTCATGAGGAACTTGTACATAGACCAAGAGTTGGCTGTTTGCACAGAACATGGGAACACTGAATTATTTAGAATTAGGAAAGGTGT
>NW_006408619.1:7073865-7074669 GCF_000296735.1 Chrysochloris asiatica
TTTCGAATTGCTGACCTTGAGGTTAGCACCCTAACTTGTAACCGCTACACTACCAGAGCTGATTACTTACCAAAGTAAGATGTAGAAAATTGTCTTTGTGGATTATTATTCCAACTGACCATTATATCCCTCTAAGACTGTGGTCCTGAGCCCCCATGCCCAACAACTCATTCCCTCATTATGTATGGTTATGGTTAAGAAGTTTTAATAGCATTTTCACTTGTGTGCTATACTATATTCATGGATGGATTTGAAGCTCATATAAATATGTATGTTGAAATATCCTCTGTCAAAATTGTATCTATATATATATATGTGGGTGTAATCCCATTTGCCTTTCCATTCTTATTCAGCTTGTATGTCTATGTATCCACAACAGATTGTTGTTGTTAATGTTGTTGAATGATTGTATATGTAATAGTGTTTACCTTTCTTGACTTTACCTCTTGTGACTCTTCCAGTGTCTTCCTTTGCCTTAATCTGTTTATGTTGACCTCTCTTTTAGTTTGCATGACCTTTCTCTTTGGCCACATTAATATGTGTCTACCCTATAGTTATGGTGTTGGAGGAGAATATTGAAAGTGCCATGGGCTTCCCATAGAACCAATAGATCTGTGTTGGAAGAAGTGCAGCCAGAGTGCTCCTCGGAGGCCAAGGTGGCCAAACTTCATCTTTCATACTTTGGACATATTGTCAGAAGGGACAAGTTGCTTGAGAAGGGTATCATGTTTGGTAAAGTGGAGGGTCAGAGAAAAAGAGGAAGACCCCCAGCAAGATGAATTGGCAAAGTGGCAGCATTAATGG
>NW_006408619.1:7077039-7095639 GCF_000296735.1 Chrysochloris asiatica
TTGTTGGGAATTTTTGTTCAGTTTTTACTTTTGTGATACATCTGTTCAAATGTTTTAACGCATATTGTGTTAACTTAGTTAGGTGGTGTGTTTCTAGACACTTGTTCATTTCTTCCAGGTTTAAAAAAAATATTGGTACACAGCTTTTCATAGTATTGTTTTATTAAACTGTTTTTCCCCATTGGTTCTATTGTGATATTGCCTACTGCATTTCATTATCCATGTACTTTTCATATTCTCCTTCTTCTCCTTTGTTAAATTTGCCAGTAGTTTATCGATTTTATTAATCCTTTCAAAAAATCAACTTATAGTCCTATTAATTCTTTCTATTGTTTTTCTGTTTCTTTTATTTTTGCTGAAATCTTTATTATTTCCTTTCTTCTGGTGGCCTTTTTTTCTGTTCCCTTTCTAATTGTTGCAATGCAAAGTAACCTTATAGGATACAATAGAACTTCACCATGTTGTTGTTAAGTGTCATTGAGTTGGTTCTGACTCATAGCGACCATGTATAGGGTTTCCAAGAAGTGACTGGTGAATTTGAACCACTGACCTTTAGACTCAAAATGACCTTGCAGTTCAGTGCTGTATCCCACAGCACCACACCAGGACCATAGGGTTTCTGAAAATGTAAGTCTTTATGCAAGTAGACAATTTCATCTTTCCCCCAAAGAGCAGATGATGGGTTTGAACTGCTGACTTTGTGGTTAACAATCCAATATTTAACTCATTGGACCACCAGCTGGAATTAACTCAATGACAGTGGATTTGAGTAAAGATGTTGAGTTTGGTCTTTTCTTCATTTTTCGTATGAGTAATGCTTTTACTGTGTTCCAAAGATTTCGGTATGTAGTGATTTTATTCTCATTTGAGTTCACAAATTGTTATAATTTTATTAATTTATTTTATTTCTTCTACTAGCCAGTAGATGTAAGCAGGGTGTTAACCATTTCCTTGTATTTGATTTTCTTTCCCTTTATCTTTCTGTTGTTGATGTCTACTTTTAAGCATTGTGAGCAGAAATTAATACTGACACTGCTGCTCTATTTTTGATATATACTTTTCATCCTTTGATTTCTGGACTATTTTTATGTTTGTGTCTAAGACATGTCTCTTATAGACAGCATAGTGTTGTTTTCTTTTCCACTGTGCTACTCTCTGTCTTTTGACATCTAATGAATTTGGCATTTAATGAATTTGCATTAAGCCTAATTATTGATAGTGTCATGCGTGCTTTGATTTCTTGAGTGTTACTTCCGTGAGAATTGTGGATCCAAGCAAAATAAAGTCTTTGACAACTTCAATATTTTCTCTACTTATCATGATGTCAGTTATTGGTTCAGCTTTCAAGAATTAGACATTGTCAAAAATGAAATGAAACACGTAAAGATGGATATCAAAGGGATTAGTGAGCTGAAATGGTCTAGTATTGGCCATTTTTAATGTGACAATCATATGTCAGCAATGACAACTTCAAAAGGAATGGTGTAGCATTTGTTATCAAAAATAACATCTCAAGATTCTATCTTGAAGCACAGTACTGTCCTCAATAGGATGATATCCATATACCTACAAGGAAGACCAGTTAATGCCACTATTGTTCAAATTTACACGCCAACACTAAATCCAGTGATGATGAAATTGAAGAATTCTTTCAAAATCTTCACTCTTCAATTGCTTTACCATGTAATCAGGGTGCATTGATAATTACTGATGATTGAAATGCAAAGGTTGGAAACAAAGAGAAAGGATCAGTAGTTGGAAAATATGACCGTGGGAATAGAAATGTTACTGGAGAACGTATGATAGAATCTTTCAAGACCAATGACTTCTTCACTGCAGATACTGTTTCTAAAACAATGGAAAAGGTGACTATACACATGGACCTCACAGATAGGATACACAGGAATCAGATTGAAGAGACAGTGGAAAGCTCAATATCATCAGCCAAAACATGGCCAGCGGAGAACTGTGGAGCAGATCATCATTTGCTCACATGCAAGTTCAGGCTGAAGCTGAAGAACATTAAAACAAACCCAGAAAAGCCAAAACATGACCTTGAACGTATCCCACTTGTATTTAGAGACTATCTCAAGAACAAATCTGATGCATTCGACATTGATGACAGAAGACTAGAAGAGCTATTAGATCACATCAATACATCATACAGGAAGAAAGAAAAAGGTCACTACATAGACAAGAAAGAAAGAAAGACAAAAATTGATTTAGGAAGAGACTCTGAAACTTAATGTACAGCATAGAGATGCTAAAATTAATAGGACAAATTAGGAAGTAAATGAACTAAACATAAAACTTCAAAGGACAGATCAAAAAGACAAAGTCAAGTATTATAATGAAATCTGCAAAGACCTGAAGTTAAAACCAGAAGGGATAAACATACTCAGCATTTCTCAAGCTGAAAGAATTGAAGGAAAAATCCATACCTTGACTTGCAATATTGAAGGATTCCACGTTGTGGAATTGTAGGTTAAGCACTGGACTGCAAGATCAGTTGAGCCTCAAGGTTGGTGGTTCAAATCCTCCTGTCACTCCTTGAAAACCCTAAATAGGGTCACTATGAGTCGGAACCAACTTGAAGGCACTCATCAACAACAATGGGTAAAATATTGAATGCTGCAGAAAGCATCAAAAGAAGATGGAAGGCACACACACAGTCACTGCATCAAAAGAAATGATTGTTGTTCATCCATTTTAAGAGGTAGAGTATGACCTAGAACTGAAGGTACTGAAGTAAGAAGGCCAAGCTGCACTGAAGGTATTTTTGAAAAACAAGGCTCCAGGAATTGACAAAATACAAATTGAAATGTTTTAACAAGCTGATGCAACACTGCAGATTCTCACTCTCCTAGGCCAAGAAATTTGGAAGACAGCTAGCTACCTGACCAACCAATTGGAAGAGATCCATATATGTGTCAATGCCCAAGAGAGGTGACTCAATGGAACGTGGACATCATTGAATAGTATCATTAATATCGCTTGCAAGAAAAAAGATGTTAAAGGTAATTCAAAAATGACTGCAACATTACATTGATAGAGAACTGCCAGAAATTCAAGTAGTATTCAGGAGAGGTTGTGGAACTAGGGATATCATTGCTGACATCACATATGTTTGGGCTGAAAGCAGAAAATACCAGAAAGTTGTTTACTTGTGCTTTACTGACTATGGTCATCTTATTATCATCCTTTAGAGTCAGCTTCGATGCCCCCTCTGCAGACGGCCTTCCTGAAGTTACGTACTTTTGTATTGTCCTATCTATTTTCTTCAAATGCTTTTCCCGCTGGGAATTGTCTTCATCTTCATTGCTTATTTGTATATTGATCTACCTGTCTGCTCACCAGAATATAGGTTCCGTGAGGGCAGGGATAACACCAACCTCATTCACTGCAGTGCTGTGTGCTCAGCAGGGCTACTGTGATCAATTATTCCAGGGGGCACGTTCATGTTCTACTCCCTGAAAATGGCTTTTGTTGTTGTTAAGTACTATCGAGTCGATTCCGACCCATAGTGACCCTGTAAAGGGTTTCCAAGTGTTGGCTGGTGAGCTTGAACTGCCTATCTTGCAGTTCAAACAGCTTTGCAGTCTGGTGCATTAACCCACAGAGCCATACCAGGACTCTGTAAATGGCTTTGTTGTTGTTGTTAGATGTCATCGAGTCAATACCAACTCATAGTGACCTTACACACAGCAGAATGAAACATTTCCCAATCCTGGGCCAACCTCACTATTGTTGCCACACTTGAGCCCATTGATGCAGCCACTTTGCCAATCCATCTTGCAGGCTTAGTGAACTGAAAAAAAAAAAAAAATCACAGATGTTGTCCTTTCAAAGAAGATTTGACACCTATTTACCTGCAACTCACCCGAGGAACACTATGCAGTATAATTTATTTTAGTTTTAATTTGGAGAGCTTTTGAGACAGAAGATGGTGAGAAGGACAATAGAATGTGGCTTGGAGCTGAAGTCTGTGTGGTAAACAAGTCAATCCTAGAAGGGAAAAGGGACATAGCAATAAGAGATTTGGAGTGTTCATTTGCTGAATTTGCTCAAGGCTAATGGCAGGTGCAGAAAGCACAAAATGAGATTCAGGAAACGACACTGAGAGAGCTGGGTAGGAACTGTATTCTCTGCATTGGGACATCACTTATTTGCAATACCACAACTGTCAGCAGTATAAATCAATGGTTTAAATAGTCCAGAATCCTGATATTAGCATGGACAGTAAGCCAACCTTTCCCAATTTGATCAGGGCTGAAATGAGGGGACAGGTTGAACCGCCATTGACTTAATGTGGCTATGTGTGCTACTTAGCGTTCCTTGCCAGGGGCACAAATGAATAGGGCTTCCATCTTATCCCTGAGGACCTCTCTATCCAGTAGGGGAGTCAGAAAAGATGCAGTTGCTCATCGCTGAGCAAACCACAGCCACAGAAACTTTGGGATCACAAAGAAGGAGCATGAAACTGACCAGGGAGCTAGATCAGGGAAAGCTTCCTGGAGAAGTTGGTTCTGACTTGACCCTTGAAGATTCTGAGTTAGGCAAATATGGCCCATTGACAGCATTCTGCTGCAGGAAGTGACACCCAGGTCTGGGGAGATGGAACAGGGCACACACTGAACTACCAGAAGACCTGAGACTGACCTTGCTCCAGGCTGAGAATCCTCACATACACCTGTGAGGTGGGATCTGTCCGTGGGCTCTCACCTGTTTGGTGAAAGCATGAAGATTGATCCAAGTTTCAGAAAAACTACCACAAAGTCAAGGTTTGAGTTTTCCTGAACTAGAAATATTAGTCTCTGCAATGATTTTGAGAGTTTTTTTCTGCATTCGGCCACTGTTCTAAGCCTTCACATGCCATCTCTCATTCCAAGAAGGGAAGGAAAGTAACTAAGATTCATTTATCCCTCATCTACTGGATTTTGTCATGGTAATTTTATTGACATTAACCTATTCCCTGGACATATAAAATTGTAAGGGGGTAGGAAACAAAAACCCTTTTTCAGATTAGAACACTGATCAGGAAAATGCATCTCTCACCAAGGGCCCCAAATGGCCCAGGGTATGAGCCAGGTTCTTTGCATATATGAATTCATTTAACCTCCCACCTACTACAGAGGGTAAGTTTCATTTTCATTCTCAATTGTTACATGTCAATATCGTGACATTTAGAGAAGGCAGGTAGGTCAGCTTTCTTCTTACCTGCCTCCCCTAAATGTCTCTAAATGGCACACCCAGTCCCCAGCTTTTTCCACATACTCTTTCTCCTCTATTTTTAAATAGCGTTTCTCAAAGTTTAACGGCCATGTATACCACCTGCTAAGCTTGTCAAATTGCAGATTCTGCCTCAGTAGATCTGGGCAGCAGCCTCAGACAGTCTCCCAGGTGAAGCTGATGTCACTAACTGGTCTAGCCACTACTTTCAGCAGTGAGGTTCTACTCTAGACAAAAGTACACTTGCCAAGTAGAAAGTTCTCCCCTAGGGCTAACTTTCCTAAAGAATTCTGCAGCTCTAGTCAAGGAATTGAGCACTTGACAGAATTGAGATCCTTTATCCATACCAGTTGGCTTTACCAAGGAAAATCACCAGCTCCTCTGGGTCAGAGGGTCATGCTGAGTCATAAGCTAATGCCTATGAACACCCCACTTTCAAATCGACAAGGTGGTCTCTTCAATACCATCTTCTGGAAGGCTACAAATTCTGGATGACTGGGGACCAACAATCAGGCCACTGATCCTTTGCCAATGCTCAACAATCGACCATAGTCTTTATTGGGATGGCTGATGGACAAGTTGATTCAAATATATTCTAACTCTGACTCCCAGGTGATATACTTACACTAGAGCTGCACTTCACAGGGTTCTCCACGGTTTCTTTCTCAGAAGTATACCACCAGGTCTTTCCTCTAAGGAATTTTTGTTGTTGTTGTTGTTAATTGCCACCCAGTCAATCCCAACTCATAGTAAGCCTGTATAGGACTTCAAGGGGCAACTTATGGATTTGAAGTGCTGATCTTGTGGTTTACAGTCCAGTGCTTATCCTAAAATGCCACAGCAGGACGCCAGGGAACCGTTGTTGTTTTTAACCGCCATTGAGTTGGTTCCAACCCATAGCAACCCTGTATAGGCTTTCCAAGGAGCAGATGGTGGGCTTGAATTGCTGACTTCGCAGTTCAAATGAACTTTGCAATCCAGTGCATTAACCTGCAGCGCCACACCAGGAATCTTTGGTGGCGGTTGTGTGCCCTGGAGTCGGTTCTGACTCATAGCGAACCTGTACAGGGTTTCCAAGGCTATAAATCTTCATGGGAGCAGAAAGCCTCATCTTTCTCCCATGGAACAGCTGGAAGCTTTGAACTGCTAACCTTAAGGTTCTCAGCCCAATTCATAACAACTACACTCCCAGGGTTCCTTTAGATGTACTGAAACCTCTGACCTTTGGTTAGCATTCTCTTGGTTGCATTCTCACCCATCTTCATCATAGCAGGTTTAATGAAAGAAGCAACTGAAGTCACTGACACCAATTCTGAAAAGGAGAGAGTTCCAGAGTTTTCCAATACCAAACTAAGTCTTCCCAATCAACAAAGACATGTGTAAGCAGCTAAACCTTTAGATCAACAGCTTGCTTCATTGTCATCTCGGATTCAGAGATAATTCTGAATTCTGTGCAAAGTCTCACATATTACCTTTCTTTTAAGATAAAATCACAAATAATAAGACCCACATGGTACTAATGAGATCTTAGTGTGCCTTTCTCATAACCTGTAAACATCGATGAAAAACACAACAGGGACAGCAGATGAAAGAACCAAGTAATATTAAGAGCATGGACAAGACCTTCAACTTCAGAGATGGCTACACATTTGCCCTGTATTTGTTTTGGAAAGTCTAGCACATCATTGACGTTCCCGGTTGGTGCAAATGATTAACTACTCTGACATACACAGGGTCACCATATGTCAGAATTGCATAAATGGTACATGGTACCATGTGGTATTTTCATTCATTCCATCAAGAGTGATCTGAGGAGACACATCTGTTTTATGTGCCCAAGGAATCTTCATCCAAGAGTACTAATCAGTGCCTAACTCCTGCAGCCTTAAGACCAATTTCCCCAGGTCGAGGTAGAAAGATCATTATTGCCTGAGAAATCAAATGGGGATGTGATTGGAATTGTCATGCCTTGGGTGCATGAGCATTATTTCGATAATCAATCACCCCAATTGAATTGCTTATTTGTACATCTGATTGTTTTTGCATTATTTAGGAGCTATTCAATGGCAGCCAGCCTGGCAGCATGCATCTAACACATGCCAGATAGCTTCAGGAGACTCAGAAACATCTTTTTCTAATTGTTTAGACAGGCGTATTGATTACTGCTGCTTCTTTCTGGGTTCTCTAAAGTACATTATACGTGCTTTATATGCTAGACACACATACCTGTACACACACAGGTAAAGAATAAACAGTGCCCACTGCAGAGGTGCAACCTGCAGAAGACATCTTCCTGAAGTGTTGAATGATGCAACTGGAGCCAAGAAAGCAGGTGACAAGTCTCCTAATTTCAATGTCATCTCTAGGCTCAGAATTAGCACAGAGGTTGAAGAGAACTGTCCTCTCCAGAGTGGGTAAATGCCTTGCAGGTATACTGTGAGTTCTCCAGCTTTGGTCCCAAGAGTGCCGGTCCATGACCAGTTCCTCCACTACGACAAAGAAAGAAAGTGTAAATGGTGGGTGGTTCGAGTTCAACCAGCAGGACCATGAAAGAAAGACCCGGAGATCTACACTATGAAACATAGTTCTAATCTGGAACGTGCAGGATCACGATGAATCAGAGTCACTAGGGGAAAGCATAGCCACATTTGCAAAGAGGCTGCATTCTAGGTATTCTGAATGTTTGACACTTTTCCCAAGAGGACAAAGATATTGGCCCAGGATTAGCACTGAGAGTGAGATCATTTCTTAGGTTTTTTTTTTTGTTGTTTGTTTGCTTTCCGTTTTTATAGGACAGCCGTCATGGGCTGAAGAGATGTTGCCTGCTCAGTGTGTGTTCGTGACTAGGAGACAGCGCACCGATTGTGTGGCTTGGTGTACCAAGAAGGCAGTTTGATTGCACTGCTGGGCTTTCTTGGCTATTGTTGTTGTTGTTGTTGTCAGGTGCCATCTAGTCGGAACCGACTCATAGCGACCCCATGCACAGCAGAACGAAACAATGTTCGATCCTGGGCCAACCTCACTACCGCTGCCACACTTGAGTCCATCAATGATGCCAGCTGGCTGATCCATCTCGTTGGGGGTCTTCCTCTTTTCTTGGCTATTACATATAAGAAATTAAGCAGCAAGGACATGAATGTCCTGAATTTCAGTGGTTTTACTGAGCTAATGGCTGACAAGAAGGAAAAGCTTTGCTGTACTGTGTACATGTCTCCATAGGTAAACTCTTCTTCACTTTCTCCTTCTTGTTTCTCTTCTTCTTCCTCCCTGTCAAAGTAAAATGTCCTGCTTTCTTTTCTCACCTGACCTGTTAAAGAAGGGAATTTGCACAACAAATGGAATCCTAGAGTGGATTAGGGAGCTGGGGGGTTACCCAGGCTTCGGTCAAGGGGAGCCAGGCTCTGCATTGGAGACTTTGGTCCCCATTACAAGACTCATCACCCGGAATCCCTGTCATCTTAAGTTTGGCAGAGGACATCTTACTCAAAGCAATGGAAACCTAGAGACTCAGTCAGCAAATAGCTTTTGCAGGATGACAGTTTGATGACTACATTAATTTGAAAGGCACAGGCTTTATTCTCTGGATGTTTCCCAGGTAAAGCTCAGGATAGGAGAGTGACAGCCATTTTTCAAGTCACAAGTTATTTGTCAATAGTCACTGACACTTTGATGAATTCATAGGGCTCCTTGATTCCAGGCCCAGTCAGGGAGAAGCCAGAAGAAGGTCAGCTCAAATTGCCACAGACATTGTGCAACTTTCCATGCTCAGAGTCTTGACTCCAGCTCAGCATTCGAGTTTCTCCCTAGCAGCATTATGTGAGGTGCAGCGGAGAGCGAGATTACATAGTCCATGAACTGGTGGTTCAGTTTGCTTTCCATCTGGAAGACCTGTGTTCAGTTCCCAGTCACTGACACATGGGTGGTGCCGCCAGGTGTCAGTGGAGACTTGCCTGTTGCTCTGATGCTGAACAGGTTCCAAAGGAGTTCCAGACTCAGGAAAATTTGGAAGAAAGACTTAGGGATCTACATCTGAAAGTCAGCCAATGAAACCTCTATAGGTCTCAACTGATCATGAAGAGAGTGCAGGACCAGGAAGTTTGGTTTGTTTGTTTGTTTTTCTATTATGCATAAAGATTATCATGAGTTGGAGCCAGCTCAACGGCAGCTAACAAGAGCAACATCGCTCAAGAGGCTCAAGGTTTAGCAGGGATGGGGGCAAGAAGGCAAAACAAATAATACTAAGATAATGCACTGAATTAGCACAGATGACAGACCAACCTTGCCTTGAAAATTGTACAAAAAATTTCATAGGACATGACTCTTGTGTAGGGTTTTGAAGAATTAATAGGATCCTGGAAGGAAAGCTGGCTGGACAACTCAAGCAGCGGGTGCAATCTGATCATTGCTTTATAGATAAATCGGTGTCTCTAGATCCTCCCACAGACTCCAGATTTCATCTCATTGAGCCTGATTGCGCCAATTTATAAAGGCATCTACATGCGCATGGACAGATAACTCTAGTCAGAGAAAGTTTCAACCCCCAGAAGAGGAAAGAAGGGGTCTTGGAAATGTAGGAAAGTGCTGTGGTTGTTGCATATCATTGAGTTGGTCCCTGACTCATAGAGCCACACCACTAGAACAGAACACTCACCAATCCTGTGCCATCTTCCTGATCAACTGTGGATCAGACCATTGTGATATATAGGATTTCCCTTGACTGGTTTTAGAAGCAGTCCATCAGGCCTTTCTTCCTAGTTCATCTTGATATGGAAGCTCTGATGAGACCAGTTGAACTTCACAGCAATGTTGCATATGAGGTGTATTAGCCAGGAATTGAGCCCCAGTCTTTCACACAGAAGATGAGGATTCTAACACCAACCTACCACTGCGCCCTCGGTTGAAAAAGATAAGGCTTGTCAAACACTTTGGAGGACAGCTGCCTGCCCCTTCTCCAAACATGAAGCCTTTCTCTTTCTACTGCTCTTGGGTAGAGGGAGACAATGGGGGTGGTGCTTGATAGAAAGTCAAAGAGGTTTTTGGGAACTCATGCTCCTCATCATAAACGAAGAACTCCGCTCCTCACCATAAACTAAGAACTCTGCTCCTCATCATAAATGAAGAACTCCTTCCCCTCCATCCAGGCTTCTGCCAGCCCAGTAAGGAAGCAGTCTCCTCACTCTTAAAGTGGGTTGTTCGTTATCATAAGCCACCCCCAGGATCCCCAGAGATGTCTGATGTTCACTGAGATCTTTCAGAATGTAAAAGGTCTTTAAATACTAACCCCGTGTCTAAAGATCCAAAGTCCCAAGTCCTTTTTCGGCCCCAGCCACCTTCCCATTCCCCTCGCTTCCAGCCTGTCCTTCCAGACCTGTTTATTTTCAGTGGCGCTAAACTGAGCTCATAATCTTAAGAGTTGATCTTTCCAAGTAAATTTAATTAACTGTATTTTTAACTCTACTCTTCATGGCCTTGGGAGGAGAGAGCCATTTGTCTTACAGATGCCTGGTCTGGTGGAAAGGAGAAAAAGAAAAGGCTACATCAGAGCTAGAACTACCCCCACCCCCTGCATCTTTCCTCCCTTCACTGAAAGATAGCAGCTCATGATATGATTCTGGGCCACTGAAATCATGTGGATGGCTAAGTTGGGGACCAAGAGGGGTGGGGATGATGGGAGGACAGAAGAGAGACTAAATCTGACTTAGTCAAGTGATGAACGGAGTGCAGGTAAAAGAACAGTTATATGCATGTGTGAGTGTATGTGTGAATGAGTGTGAGCATGAGTGTGTACAAACACATGTTTGTACATGTGCAAATGTTTGTCACCAAGTGTTTACATGTGTGAGAATATAAGTTCATATGTGGGGGAGCATGTGTGGATATGTGCATGGGTATATGCATGTGTGTGCCTGTGTACATCTGGACGTGCGTGGGTGTGCGTTCTTGTGTGTCTTTGGCACTGTGGGAACCACTCAACTGCGTCCATTACCATTTCTCATGGCCTTCCGCCAGAGTGATAAGTGGGAAAGGGGCAAAGCGGTCTGTTTTCACTGCCTGTATTTTCCCCCGCTTTGTTTTTATTAAATGCTGATTATTAATATTAGAAATGGAACACTGCCATGAGAAGCCATTTGCAGTTAATAAGGCTGTCGCTGCTGCCTGGGAAGTTAATAGAAGGCTGGGGAAGCCATGTGAGAACCACTTAATAGCTGCATTAACAAAGTGGGTCAGAAGTTTGAGATGCAACCCACGCTGGCAAGGTTGGTCAGTTTGGCTTCAGGCTCTCCAGCCTGGGCCCCCCACTCTGGGAATGGGGTCGTGCCTGGGTGTGCACAGCTGCTGGGTTGCAGGCCAAATGTGTACAAGGAGCTGGGGGAGGGCCCTCCAGCCCACAGCTGTGAAAACACTGCCTGGGCCTCACAGGATAGGGAGGTCACAGCCCCCAGACGTGGCCTCACTGTGCGGCTGCAAATGGGGTGTCTCAGGGCGTTCTTCTTCCACCTTACCCCGGGTTGTGATCAGCCTGGGGTTGAGAAAGTTTGCAAAAATGAAATGATCTAAGAGAAGATTTTGAAATGTTGGAGCTGTTTGTCACCTGCAAGGAGAGAAAGTTCTGAAGCCAACTTCTCATGGCAGAAGGGGAACCAGGAAGGGACACCACGCCTGTCTGCTGCCGGTCCAGATAGTCCAGATGCAAGTGCTCTCTGTCTGCAGTAAAGAGGAAATGTTACCTTGGCCCTAGGAGTCTGTTGTTCTCTGTGCCGGGCACAGAGAATAATTTTGAAAACGACAGTGGTAATCATGTCACACGGCAGCATCGATGAACTCAAGTGTGGCAACAATAGTGAGGTGGGCCCAGGATGGGGCAGTGTTTTGTTCTGCTGTGCATAAGGTCGTTATGGGTCGGAACCGATTCTATGGCACCTAACAACAACAATCATGTCACACAGTGATGACCTTTTCCCCTTCATACAGAGATGCACTATGTTCCTCTAAAGCAAGAAGGACAACAAAAAGAATCACAAATATGCTTCCGTAGAGTTGGCCCTCTCTCCTCTTGGTGAGCTCATGTACTGCAGAGTGCGCTAAGCTTCAAGGGGTGTGAACCTTTGAAAACAGATGAACAGGCCTTTGTTCTGAGGCCCCTGTAGGTGGGTTCCAATTGTCAACCTTTGTAGTTAGTGTTTGAGCACTTAACTATGCCACCCAAAGACACACAGATCAACATTAAGTACCACAAAGTAAACCTCATCTACTTGGTCAATGTATGTGAGAGACAGTATGTTAGTAAGAATTGTTCAACCACTGCACTGAAATTACTGTGTCCTGCCAGTCTTAGGAATACTGAGAGAAATAATGAACAAGAGCAATTCAGTGTATGTTGCACATTGCAAAGCTGTACCTGTATGTGTGCTGGGTATGAATATCACGAATGATGTGTCTATGATGGCACCTCCTATGGATCTGAGAGTTTATTTGTCTCTTTCTGTGTTTAGATCTCTACATGTGTGTGTGCAAACATATCTGGGGGTTGCTGTGAGCAAACTGGGAGCACATTGGCCCTGAAGAGGAACACTGTTCTCTGCCTCCTCCTCTTCCTTGGACAGAATGTAGCCAGGAAGCTTCTGCCATAGAGTGTTGGGAGTGATGAGTCAGATCTGAGGAACGTGAACAAAAAATCATCGTGCAGACAACAGGACTTTAAAATCTCCCAGATAACTGGAAGCTGCAGCATTCTCTGTCTTATTTTGTTCTACAGATTAACAGTCACTGGTTCATTTACCCTCATGAGTCAGGCTGTTAATCTTACAGTCAGCAGTTCGAAACTACCAGCGGTTCCGCGAGAAAAAGATGAGGTTTTCTGCTTCCGTAAAGATTTACAGCCTCGGAAACCCTGTGGAGGGTCTCTATGAACCGACTCCATGGCACATAACAACAACAACAACAGTCATTGGTTCAGAAGTCCTGGTGAGGCACGTTAATGCACTGGACTGCAAAGTCACTTTGAACTGCACGGTTGGCAGTTCAAGCTCACCAGCTGGTACTCAGAAACCCTCTACAGTGTAGCTATGGGTCAGAACTGACTCAACGGCACTTCACAACAACAACAACAACAACAACAGTCATCAGTTCAAGGAGTCCTGGTGTGGCATTGTGGGTAATGCACTGGACAGCAAAGCCAGTCTGAACAACATGGTTGGCAGTTCAAGTTCACCACCTTCTCCTTAGAAAACCTGTACAGGGTCGCTATGAGTCAGAACCGATGACAGCACATAACAACAACAACAATCATCAGGTGTGATGCTGTACAATCAACACTGTACTAGGAACCACAAGGTTAGTAGTTCAAACCCACCAGCTGCTCCTTAGGAACCCTATACAGGGTCACTATGAGTCGGAACCGACTCCACCGCATTTAACAACAACAATTATCAGGTGAAGGTGAAACTGAAACCAGAAGAAGTGAATGCTTTCTGGCCACCACTACTGAATATTTAAATCAAAGATTATATAGAAGCATGTTGATCAAAAGGGAAAAAATACAGAACAGAACTTTAAATACTCATGGAATCCAGAGATTCTGGAACCAAGGAAGCTGGACACATTTTCAAAACCAGTGCCCTGAGATCATCTTTAAACCTTAAACTAAATGTTCTCCTGAAGTCTTCTTAAAATCAAGCTGTCAGTTAGCTTAACTGGTAAAGAATGTCTGCCTTAAGCGTTGTGCTATTTTTAAAACCATCCATTTGGGATCAAATTGACAACTGTAACTAGAAAGCATAAACAAGGCCCTTAGTGAGTGGTGAATTTATGTTATGGGGGGAGGAACCATTCAGAAAAAGAGGATGGGAACGGTTGTACAACGTGAAGAATGTAAACAGTGTCACTGAATTGTACCTGTACAAATTGTTTAATTCCTGTATGCTTAGCCATGTGTTTCCTCAACAACAACAAAATAAAATAAATTATTTTTAAGAAAATCTATTGAACACTTATTATGTGTAAATGTTTGGGGTGACAAGTACAAGTGATTGAGTCACACAGACCCTGATCTTAATAGGGCTACCCAATTGCCTGAAAAAGAGTCAGCCCTTAGTCAGTATTAGTAGATACCTATTGAATCAAAGGAAGAAACGTGGTCATGAGAACCTAGGGCAGTGTATCATTTATTCTTTCTCTTCTTTTTTATTTCTCTAGTGAAGCAGTACTTGCTTTTCAAAACACAGATGAATCGAAGTTCAAAAACCTACCTCAACCACTCTCCAAGAGAGCTCAGTGACTCCGGCATGTTCTTGAGGTTGATTTTGATGGGGCGACTTTGCTCTCTGTCAGGGAGCCGTTTTCACCAGACACGCTCAGGTCACTGGCTGGGTCTTCCTTGCCTCCCTCGTCTTAGGCTGCTGTCTCTTCCTCCCGAGGGGCGCTCTAATCAGTCTTCTTCATCTCCTTAGCGTTCACTTTTTTCCCATCTTTCTGAAAACCAGCTGTCAATTTCTCTTCTGGTCATTTTGGTTTTGCTTCTCAGGCGGTCCAGTTCATCGTCAAGCGGAAGGGGGTTTTGTGCAAAGCTGCTCCCCAGGACTCTAGCAGCCTGGAGACTCTCTCCTTGTATTTAGTTGGTGTGAAGTCAGGCGTCTGGTGCCACAAATGGCGTTTGGCAGAAGGGTGGGCACTAGTGTGGCTGCTATGGAGGTGCAGGTGGCCTCAGGGGTTTGGAGGAGCAAGGTGAAGGGCACCTCTGGGACGCTGCCCATGATGATGGTGCCTGGTCACTGGGCATCATGGGTCTGGAGCCCTTCAGATTCCAGCAGTGATAGCGCGAGTCGCGGAACCATTTCAGCACCTCTCTGGTACTGAGGCTGGTCACTCCGGTCAGATGTTCCACCTCACTCTATGGTAAGCACTGAACTGTGAACCACAAGGTCAGCAGTTTGAGCCCACCAGCTGCTCCATGGGGGAAAGATGAGGAAATCTGCTCCTACAAAATTGTACAGCCTCAGACATCCTATACAAGGTTGCTATGAGTCAGAGCACAACTTGACGTCACTTAGTAACAGCAACAGCACCATTCTCTAGGTCTGCGACTTTGGTAATATCCCCTGAGCCAATCAGCTGGGAAGCACCCCCATTTATCAACTAGCAGCACTAATGCATGCCCCACAGCATGTTTGATAGGATACACTGAAACAAGTTGTGTTAATAATCAAGAGCTCAGTGATAGTAAAACAAGAAACCCTGGTAGCACTCAGCTGCTAATTGAAAGACAGACGGTCTAAATCCAGCAACTGCTCTGTGGGGAAAAGATATGGCAGTCTGCTTCTGTAAAGATTCCAGCCTTAGAAGCCACACGGCACCTGTCTCTCTGTTCTGCAGAGTCTCTATGAGTTAAGAGTTAACTCATTGGCAATGGCTTGGGGTTTGGGATTAGATGTGGACTAATCTGGAAAAGGAGAGAGGTCATTGTTGCCCTAAATGATGAATGCAATGAATGTCACTGAATTATATAAGTTCAGGTTGCTGCTTTTGTTGTTGTTATTAAGTGTCATCAAGTCAGTTCTGACTCATATACGGTTTCTGAGGAGCAACTGGTGAGCTTGAACTGCCAACTTTGTGGTTCAAATTGACTTTGTAGTCCAGCACATTCACCCACAGTGTCACACCAGAACGCCATAAGTACAGGTAAGATTAATTAATCAGCAAATTCTTTGTTATTGTTCTAATACAATAGATAAATAGATAGACAGATAGGTAGATAGATAGATAGATAAATAGATAGATACATAGATAGATAGATACCACAATTTGGGTTCCCTTTCCCAGTCTATTCCTAGAAAACCAAATCAAGAAGTATGTTTAAAGATAGAATAAGTTGGGATGGTGTTTCCAAGAATGGGTTTAAGGGTCACAAGTTCTAAGCCTGCTGGTGCTGGTAAGCTCAGGGACTCAGTGTCCTCATCCATAATATGGGAATTCCTGATAAGGCTGTTGTGATGGTTGTATGACACACTGCATAGAAACAGCTTAGAACAGGGCCTGACACACATTCAACTCTTGATAAACATTAGCTGTTGTTATAGCTATCTCAGGTGAAGGGGATAGGTACCGGGGAGGAAAGATCAATGTTTTCCTTGACCTCCTAACGTGAATGGAAAGTATAGATAGAATCGATGCCCTGTAGAGTCTGGATCCTGAATAATAAGAAGACAAGGTTTGCCGCGCTGCGTATTTCAGACTCAGATCAATGCACGGGGACTTACGAAGATCAGGATGAATTGCTCACTCCTTTTCCTGCATTATCTCACCTAGAGCAAACCTACCCAGCAACACTTTGGGGACCCATTCGTGCCAGCATAAGACGTTTGAATGGGATAGTCCACAGATATAAGACAGGGAACCATTGGCCTTCAGAATTCAAACATCTCCCTTCAGAATGACACCTGCTTCAATCATGAGCTGGATGCTTCAGGATCCCTGCTACTTGAGAAGCTGAAGAATGATATTTGAGATGCTGAACTTTGATGGGGCAATGCCAGCAGCTGCCTGGTTTAACATCTGTCATGGCTCATCCCCTCCAAGCAAAACATATTAGAAAAGGCCAAAAAAACTTAAGACTAATTGTCTACACTTGTCCAAATAGCCTTCTTGACTTACGTGCTTTGGATGCCTTACTGAAGTACCTTTCTTTTTTCCCATGTACATTGTGTTCTCACAGGAAGACGATGACTATTGTTAACATGTCCATGTGCAGATATTGGCCATGTATTGCATCCGCCCACCACCCAGCTGTCAGAGTGCTGTACTGTGCTGACTTACAGATTGCTAGGGTGTTGGAAGCTAGGCCACCAGTATTTCAGCTACCAATAGGGTCACACATTTGGACAGGTTTTGGTGGAGCTTCAAGAGTAAGGCAGACTAAGAAAAAATGCCTGAAAATCCACTTCCAACAGTTAGTAACATAAACTATAAACTATATAGATCACAACAAAACATTATCCAACTGCTTGCTTTGGCAATGTCATCATTTGGGATCAATCGCTCGAGAAGAATGTGACTTCTGTGCCAATCAATCTCACTGAAGTTCCCCATAACCTTGACCTGCTTTCAGAAGACATCAGTTGGGAAAGTTACGATGTTCACTTGGGTTCAAAGCTCATCTGAGAATGGCCTCTGTTCTCCAAAAGCAAACAATTCAGAGAAATGATTCTCAAATACATTCAAGTGCAAAGTGCCTGAAATGCACTTTGTGAAACATTTTATAGCACCGATATATTAAACTTGCAATAAACAACCAAACACAACGAGACTAAGCTAAGTGTTTTAGCTTCATCCAGCCGACTGATCACGCAGCTATGTTTAAATATACTTTTTTAGGAATAAACTTGCATATGTATGAGCTGAAGCCTCAGTTTCTTGTTGCTGTTGTTAAGTGCCATCAGTTCCGTTCCGACTCACAGCGACCCTGTATAGGGTTCCTGTGACTTTTATAAATCTTCTTGGGAGCAGAAAACCTCATGTTTCTCCCACGGAGTGGCTGGCAGACTCGAACCACAGACCCTAAGGTCCATAGCCCAGTGTTTATCGTATGGAGCCACCATGCTCCCAAAACCTCAATAGCAATACTTTTTTACTTACCTGGTAAGGTATGCACACATCTGAGTTGACCCCATAGCAGTGAATCTATCAATCCATATAGAGAGTCATTTGAATTTTTATAAAGCATTGTCCAGCAACCTGAAAGCAGCAAGTAAAGGGGTATGTCTAATTTCATCAATAGCCCTGTCACAGAAGTCTAGAAACAGCATCATCCAATCTCATGGCTGGGCCTGTGGAGACTTACTGAGCCAGTGATTCCTCAGCTGACTACAGTTTTCCTTGTCATCCACCAGGGAAAATAGCATGACTTTTTTCAGAAAGTGACTGATGAAGGACAAACTTGAATATGGACAATATTAATAAAAACAAATTTTTTATGAAGTAACCTAGACAGAGGAGACTTAGGGGACCCCAGTCTTAGAAAAGCAGAGAGAATGCCTGTGGAGTGGGTTTGGCTTTAAAAGGGAAACTCAGCTTGAAGCTCATTCTGATTCCCCAAAACCCAGTCTCTTTGAGGCCAGTTTGAGGAGCTAGTGCTTTTATCTATAATGGCATTTCAAAGGGAATGTGAAGGACACTCTTGTAAATGCATCTGAGGCTGCTTGCAGAGAGTACTCACTCTGGGAGTGTTCATTGAGAGGGTCACAGGGGTAGAGCTACAACCGAAGGCAGCAGTCCTCCCATGTCATCCACCTGCACTGACAAAGGCCAAGGAGGAAGCTCCAGTGCTGAATCAGATATAGATAGATAGATAGATAGATAGATAGATAGATAGATAGA
>NW_006408619.1:7096234-7098156 GCF_000296735.1 Chrysochloris asiatica
AGATAGTAGATAGATGAATACAGATCAATAAATAGACATGATAAGTAGATATAGAGATGTTGTTAAGTGCCATCAAGCCAGTTCTGACTCACAGCAACCTTATATAGGGTTTCCAAGGAGGAACTGTTGGGTTTGTGATTCATAGCACAATGCTGATCCTATAGCACTACACCAGGAGTCCGGATATACAGATACTGTTGTTGCTAAATGCCATTAAGTCTTTTTGGATACATAGGGTTTCCAAGGAGTGGTTGGTTAGCTTGAACTGCTGACCTTGTGGTTCACACTGACCTTACAGTCCAACACAGTGAACCTCAGTGAATGAAACATTGCCTGATTCTGCCTTACCCTAATGATCGCCATCATGCTTCAGTCTATCATTGTATTATTTTCTCATCCTTCTCACTGGAAGTCCACTTGCCCTCATTGACCCTCTACTTTACCAAACATGATGTCCTCCTCCACTGATTGATCCCATTTAATGATGCACCCAAAGCAGGCCAAGTCAGTCAATGTTCTGTTATTGTCTATAACATTTTCATTGCTTCATTTTCAGAAGTAGCTTGCTAGCTCTTTCTCCTAGCCTTCCTTACTTTGAAAGTTCCTCTGAATCTTGTCAAGCCTGAGAGGTCCTTTTGGATTTGAAACAATGGTGTCATAACTTCTAGCATCATAGCAACACACAAGCCATCACAGTATGATAAATGGATAGACTTGTGGTTTGTGGTATCCTGAATCAAGGCACTGTTCAATAAGCTCAGGTACACCCATACTGTGGGACATTCCCAGCCATTCAAAACCCAATTCTTAAATTAAAGCATTTAAAGATAAAGGCAATTTAACGACATACTTATAAATAATAAAAGGAATTAGAACAGTCAGCGTGAGCTATAAAGTTGTATGTGAGAAAGTCTATGTATGAGCTAAAAAAAAAAGCCTACTCGAGTAAGAATATTAATTCCTAAATTTTAAATTGTCTATATTTTCCAAATTTTCTAAAGTGAACATATCAATTTTACAACTAAGGGATCTTGAATGCTTGTTGTCTAGCCCTTAACACCAATAAGTACGGCACTAAAATGCAAAGATTCTTATCTGTTGATTTCAATGTTTAAATTTCCTGAGATAGATTCTAGTTGCTTCATTAAAAGATTTAATTTCATGATTCAAGAGTATATCTCTGGGGTAGTTCTGGTTTTGGTGGGCAGCAGAGACAGTCAGGTAGGAAAGGCTCCATGGGGGAGAGATTGATAACCCAGAGGAAGTGCACTCATGGAATAATACCAGAGCTCTGGCTCTAGCATAAGGTACAGGGCATCAGTTTCCCACATGTGCAAGTGGAAAAATCACAATATAAAGGAAAACACTGCAAGTTAGGAATCACTAGAGACAGGACACCCTCTGCGGCCACCCCACATGGGTGGAGTTCAGAGGGTGGGACTACAGCCAGACCAGCACAGGGAACTGGCCCTGAAAATGGTGCAGTGACATTTGCAAAAGGAAGTGCAGGGGATTCTACACACTTTTTCCTTCTCTTGTCACACCTTCTTTTACCACCAGCCTGGACGCCTTCAGGCGGGTGGGTGCACACCCCCCAAAAAAAGTCCAATGCTGAGCTCATAGTTTTCCCATGGCAAAGAGAGAAAGAGCTTGGCAGCTGCTTATGATTTCAACATAGGGGGTCACAGCTCTAAAATTAATTTGTGCAGGACCCTTTACTCCAGCCAATCTAGCAAGAAAAAAGCAGGCCAGTCCAGCCTGACAGAGAAACCATATGAGCAATCTGTAAAACTCCAACATAAAGGATGCAACTATCTCGAGAATTATGCTGTGCACATGCAGAGACCTAATTGACCTTTAGAGACAAAATAGTAGACAATCTTTCTCCCATTAACTTCTCAATATCTATCTGCACACCTCTA
>NW_006408619.1:7110094-7114828 GCF_000296735.1 Chrysochloris asiatica
ATCCACCAGTCTTCTGTCAGTTTGTCATACTGTGGTGGCTTGTGAGTTGCTGTGATTCTGGAAGCTAAGCCACGGGTATTTTAAATACCAGCAGGGTCACCCATGGTGGACAGGTTTCAGATGAGCCTCCAGACCAAGACAGACTAGGAAGAAGGAGAGACGAACTACTTCCGAATATTTAGTCACTGAAAACCTTATGAATAGCAGAGAAACACTGTCCGAGTCATAGCGACCCTATATAGGGTTTCTGAGGAGCGGCTGGTAAATTAAACCGCAGGCCTTGCAGTTCAAGCCAACCTTGAGGTCCAGTTTTTATCCTACTGCACCACAGCAGGACTCCATAAAAGGCAGGCTTTTAAATTCCCCAAATCACCTTTCTCTTCACGCTTTCTTTGTTTTTATTCAAGAGGCTGTGCTTTCTACTTCCCAAATAATTTCTGTGGTGTTGGGTTGTTTTTTGTTTTTAATTTCCCCTCTTTTTTCCCATTTTCTCTTTCAGAAGACTGAGACCGGAAATACAGACAGTAATTTGAAGAGGCAGCTTGTTTACACACACGCTCACGCACACGCTCACGCACACGCTCACGCACATGCAGGTCCGCACACATACTTTCCATTTGCGGACAGAGAAAGCATTTCCTCAATAGACTGAGCTCAAAAGTCAACAAGGATTCTTCAGCTACTTAGTCCCGTGTCCACTTTCCAACATTATAATACTCCCTCGTCTCTTTCAAATTCTCACGATGCAAAATTCTAGTGTATGCAATTTCAATTCTGTGCATTTTTTACACATTAGGGAAAATTCCAGTTTGACTCTATAAAAGTCACAAGTCAATCTGTGATATTAAATAAAAATGCATTGAAATATGTATATTTAATAAATATGCATCGATATGTTGTTGTTGTTGTTGTTGTTGTTAAGTGCCATAGAGTCAATTCAGACCCATAGAGATACAGTATAGGGTTTTCAAGGAGAAGCTGTTGAGCTTGAACAGCCAACCTTGCAATTCAAATGACTTTGCAGTCTGATGCATTAATCCACAGCGCCACATCAGGCAGGACTCCATGCATTTGATATATGTATACTAAAACAGCATTCAACAGCATGGAAAATTGCACAATATATAGTGAGTAGGATTAAGTAAGATATTTGCAAAATGTGTGCAAAACATAACCCAACTTTTTAAAAGTGAATGTCGACGTAGGTACATAGAAAAGAGAGTAGGAGGACATAAGCCGGAATCAATAGCGCTGTTGTTGTTATTAAGTACCATCGAGACAGTTCCAACTCACAGAGACCCTGGATAGAGTTTCCAAGGAGTAGCTGCTAGATATTGAACTGCCAACCCTCTGGTTAACAGTCCAGTGCTTATCCTACAGCGCCACAACAAGATATACATTATTTGTATTTTCTGATTATGTTCTGTAATCTATATTGACCCCCATGGAATGTGTATTGCACTAGTAAATATATACTTAAATAATAAAAGAAAATATTTCTAAAATTGAAATGTAGGTCACACATATAGTGTCTTTTTCCAGTAGAGTAACTAAAAGATGTTTTGTTTCGTTTTTTAGTACAAGTATCTCTTTAAATTTTGGGGGTGGGGGGAATGGAGGCCTTAAAATGTTTCTAGGTAACAAAGGAGAAGAAAGAAAATTTGACTTCTATTACGTCTTGGCAGGACTCCTAGTGTGGTGATGTAGGATAAGCACTGGACTGCTAACCACAATGTTGGTGATTCAAACCCAGCAGCCATTCCTTAGAAACACTATACAGGAGTCACTCTGAGTCAGAACCAAGTCAAGGGCACTTAATAATAAAATACTTGCTAATCGCGCAAGCTGTGGCTGAGTGCCACACAGAATTTTAGCCCACACACACCAACTTGTCTAACTCCATGGTTTCACTATTTTTCATCGACATGTATGTCGGGAGAATTACCTCTGTCTTTAAATGTTTTAATTGAATTAGTGAGTTGGCTTTATCGACTTATTTCATGTTTTTCTGTTAACAGTTAATTCAAGATTATAGGCTTCAAGCATTATTTATTTAAAAAGATCTTGTTGTTGGTTGTGTTCTATCAAGCTCATTCCAACTTAAGTGACAGAGTACGTTGTTATTGTTGTTAAGTGTTGTCTAGTCGATTCCGACCCATGGTGACCCTGTATAGGGCTTCCAAGGAGTAGCTGGTGATCTTGAACCGTCGACCTTACAGTTCATATGGCTTTGCAGTCTGGCACATTAGCCTACAGCGCCATACCAGGATTCCATAAAGTGACAGAGTATAGTCACCCCAATTTCCTAGGGCTTCTGGTGTGGCGCTGTAGGTTTAGCACGGGAGTACAAACCACAGTGTTTAATTCTGATGTGTATAAGGTTGCTATGGGTCGGTACCGATTCCATGGCACCTAACAACAACAACAAAAAAAAAAAACCCACAGGGTCACTATTGGTCAGAATCAACTCAACAGCACTTGACAACATCAACAATCTTAATAGAAACAGAGTGTCAAGTCTTCTCCTGAGGAGACTCTGGGTGGACTCGAGCAACTGACCTTTTGGTTAATAATTGCACCATCACGGTTCCATTAAAAAGCCTTAAAGCCTTTAAGTTTCCTACCACAACTGTTCATAATATAAAACCTTTTCATGATTATAACTAAGAAAGTTGTGCTATAAAACTTCCTGTCATTTGTCTTTGTTGAGTTTCAACAAACTTTGTTTGATTTTTTAAAAATAAAATAAAATTATATTCATGTTTCCTGTTATATATCAATACTAATTCAAAATAAATTTAAGATTGCATTCTAATAAACAAAGCTATACAAATTCTAGGGGGGGGGGGAAGGTGATTATTTCTGTAATCTGGAAACTAGGTTGCCAAAGACCAAAATGGTAGCTTTTAGAATAAAAACCAAAACTGTGGATACAGTAGTGATGCTAATAGACAAGGCGGAATTATGGACAGCTGATTGGGAAGAATGTTTGTAATATATATGATTGGTTAGCCTTTTTTATAGTGTTCTCCCTCGTCATATGAAAACTGGGGACTCAAATCCAGAGCTACTCCCCCTAATGGGCTGAACTGTGGGATGCCATGGAAAAGACGGACCCTGGGGAACTATATTTCTCTTCAAACTTGGAATCTGAGGGTCTTTCAACCATTCAATACAAGCACTATTTCTTTGCCTATATTTTCTGAAAGCTAAAAGGTTATACTTTAAGGGATATTGTCATTTTCTGTTCTCTCTAAGGGACTAGTTCTGAATTGTAGTGAACATTTTGAGAAAACAGAGCAAAGCAAAATGAAACAAAGAGAAACAGGAAAGGTGATTCCATGCTAGGTTACGTCCCCAGCACAGTGCTCCGAGTGGCCTTCACAAGGGCTCTGCCTACCTAGAACGTGCTCCTTCACCAAAGGCCTGGACTTACTCTCTCCCTCACTCACATTTCAGCCCAAAAGTCACCTCCTTACAGAAGCCTTCCTTGATTACACTTACATAAATAGCCCTACACCCTTCTCCATCTCTATCTAAACTCTACCTTGTCTTCTCACCAGCTAAAATTATGTTTTTGTTGGTGTTATTAAGTGTATTAAATTGGGTCTGACTTACAGACACCCAGTATAGTGCTTCTGAGGCTGTAAATCTTTGTGCAGCAGAAAGCTTCATTTTTTCCCATGGAATGGATGGTGGGCTCGAACCACCAACCTTGTGGTTCACAGTCCACTGTTTATTCTTAAGAGTTACTAAGATTATGTTGTTGTTGTGTGTCATCAAGTTAATTCCAACTCATAGCAACCCTGCACAGGGTTTCCAAGAGGGGCTGGTGGGTTTGTACTGCTGACTTTGTTACCAGTCCAGTGCTTAACCTACAGCACCACACCAAGACTCACTATAATTATATCAAACATATATTCATCTGACAATTATTTTCTCTCTCCTACATGGCTTCTGCAATCTCCATGAGGTCAGGAACTTTATTGTATTTAAAAATTTACTCCCAAGGCCCAGAGAAATACCAGCTACATGTTGTTGTTGTTGTTAAGTGCCGTCGAGTCGGTTCCGACCCATAGTGACCCTGTACAGGGTTTCCGAGGGTGTAAATCTTTACGGGAGTAGAAAGCCTCATCTTTCTCCCGCGGAGCAGCTGGTAGTTTCGAACTGCTGACCTTAAGGTTCGCAGCCCGATTCGTAACCACTACGCTACCAGAGCTCCTTACCAGCTACATAGTGGATTCTAAATAAAATATTTGATATTTGAATGTATAGTAGCTATTAAGTGGAAATCACCATGATTAGAGATATTAAGATCCCCTCTTTCTATTGGGATTAGAGATATTAAGATCCCCTCTTTCTACTGATCATCAGTGTGGACTATGGAAAAGAGTTCAGAGTACACATTAAAAAATGGGGCTGAGGAGTCAGAAAGATGCAAATATCTTATCCCAATTTTCATGTGATGAAAATACAGAAACATGGCAAAAATAATACAGTGAATATGCCCTTCACCTAAATTCACCAGTTGTTAGAATTTTGCCATATTTGCTCACATTTTCTCTCTCTTCATTCTTCCCTCCCTCCCAAAGACACATATACATACATAAATACATGCATTTTGTAGTTAGGTGCCATGGATTAGGTTCCAAACTCATCTTGACCGTGTATTGTTGTGGTTGTCAGGTGTCATCGAGTCAGAACTGACTCATAGCGACCCCATGCACAGCAGAA
>NW_006408619.1:7115748-7122269 GCF_000296735.1 Chrysochloris asiatica
ATCGAAAGCCTTTGCATAGTCAATAAAGCATAGGTAAACATCTTTCTGATATTCTCTGCTTTCAGCCAAGATCCATCAGACATCAGCAATGATATCTGACCATGTATAGGTGTTTGGGGATTTTTTTGTAAGTTTTTATTGTGAATTATGTTTTAGTGTACATGGGAGAACATTATCTTTACATTCATCCAATCGTATGTCATTTCATTTCAATGATTATAAGCCCCTGCATGCATTATCAAACAGCCAAAGGGTACACCCTGCACGCTTGCCCCCGGCCACCAGCAGACAGCCCCTCTCCCTCCCTGAGCTCAGAGTCCCCAGCCACTCCTTCTCTCCACATCATCATCTCTGCTTCCATCCCTAGTGTCACTGCCTCCCTGGACAGGGTCCCACACTTCACTTTTCTCCCTTGATAGTTCCACGGATCTCTGCTCCTGAACTGCAAAATCAGCCTGGACTCCCCTCCTTTTGTTACAAAACCTCTACCTTTACTTTTCCAACACTCACTGTCAAGTCTGATAGCAATCCTTCCCTACTGAACCACAGGAATCTTATCCCCATCACCTTTTATCAGCCCCATCCAGACAGATTGGAAACAACTCAGTAGAGATTCTACGTTTTCCTGTAGCCTCTGGAACTGGGTTCCCTATTGAAAGCTTGTAAGCCAGTCACTTCTTGCCTTTGGAGCCCCATCGTTTTGGGTAGTCAATGTCTAAGTTCCCCATCCTTGTTTATGCTGTGTACCAAGGGGATGGGAATGATCCTCACTGTAAAGATTTCTTCGCTCCTTTGCCATACTGCATCCACAAGCATAGGTCAAGTTCATCTAACTGTAGTAGATTGCTCTTTTTTTCCTCTTCTTTCTTCCTCTAGTCATGTTCTAATCATCCAGCCATTGATGCCAGGTCAAATGGGTACTATCTGCCAGTGTGGGTGTTCTTGTGCATCTCCCCTCACTTCATATCAGCTGGATGCTTTACACTCTGCTCTAGTCCTCTGAGGTCATGTCCCTGCTCCTGGGCCCAGGTCTTGTCATGCTGATGGCCAACCAGGTCTCAATCCAGGTTAACAGGAGTCTATTGAATGTAGTCGGACTTAGCACACAACTTCATTGCTATTTTTCCCCCATTCCCCCTTAGCGGTGACCAACATGGTCAGCAGCAAGACCATATGCCTGCTCGTGTATTCCACTTGAGTTTCAGTCCTGCAAGGGGGATTGCCTTGAGGGAACCTGACCACTTGCCTTGATGGCTCCCAGGGGAACAGCTTATTTGTTCTTATAGTAGCTAATCGGACTGCTGTTACTGTTTTTTTAATTTTTCTTGCTGATCTTTCTTTCAAAAAGTATCTACTGTTCTTCTAGCTGCTCCAGGATGGTCTGCTTGTCCTTTCAAGTGGACATTTCCCACCTCAGAAGATTCTTGATAGGGATCAGGATTCCACCTATGGTCTTATACAATGCAAAATCTCTGCAGGAAGCCTCCTTTCCTGGGCAAGTTCTAGCCACATTTTAGGTATTCCAATCAGTTATAGGCTGCAGAAGGACTTATAAGCTTTCTTTGGTGATGTTTCTGGCTATTCCTTTCTCTCCCCCTCAAGAGTCTGCTTTACAATAGTAGGCAAGGGAAACCAAGATTCAAAAGACAGCCAAGCATCTTAACATCATTTCCCCACTTTTACCCATTCAAACCATGCCTCAATCCTTGTATCCCTGAGCCCTGTTGTTCCACAGTTGTGCTTACATCATTATTTCCCTCAGTCCTATTTAGCCCATGGGAGTCCTCATATGGCGCTGTGGGTTAATGCAGGAGACTGCAAAGCCGTTTGAACTGCAAGGTCAGCAGTTCAAGCTCACCAGCTGCTCCTCAGAAACCCTATGCAGGGTTTGGGATGGAATCTACTTGATGGCACTTAACAACAATAGCAATTTAACCCATATTAACCTGTCTGTTTTCCCATCTACCTTCTTATTTTTCACTACCCCTTCTAGTGTATGCTCCTCCCCCCAGCACCCAAACTATCCTGTGTATATTCCCTATCCTGTATTCCACCTTCCCTTCCCTCCCCTCACCTCACCCCATTGTATAGGGCTTTTGGGGCTGTAAATTTTTTGTTGTTGTTAAGTGCCATCATGTCAATTCCAACTCATAGCTAGCCTGTACAGGGTTTTCAAAGAGCAGTTGGTGGGTTTGAAGCATCGACCTTCTGGTTACCAGCCCAGTGCTTATTCTACAGTGCCACACCAGGATGTGTATAGGGTTTCCGAGGCTGTAAATCTTTAGAGAAGCAGAATGCTTCATCTTTCTCCCATGGAGTGACTGATGGGCTTGAACTGTCGACTTTATTGATAGCAGTTCAGTGCTTATCCTACATTGCCACTAGTGCTTCTAGATATATGTATATATACATTTTTTTTTTTTTTTTTTTTTTGCTGAGCCATTTGAGATGTACTTGTGGGCATCATGGCGCTTAATTACTAAATGCTTCAGCAGATAGCTTCGAAGAACTTAAGTATTCTTCAATAAAGTCAGGAACTCTTATATTAATACAATTCAGTACCCTCTTGTTGAGGTGCTGACTGCAACTAAGGCACCACCATGTGTATCAGAGTAAGACTGAGATGCGGAAGCCTTGCAATGGTTGAATTTTCAGAAGTCGATGCCACGCTTTTTCCTGAGGTAGCTCTGAATGAATTCAGACTTCTGATCTTTATTTCACAGTGAAGTGTGTTACCGATTTGCATCACTCAGTTATTACATTAATACAACATTACACCATTGTATAATGTACAGTCAGAGTCTTGATGCAGCACTGTGGGAAAACACACATGGTCATGCTCAGTTTGAACTTCAAAGTCAGGGGTTCAAATCCACCATCCACTCCTTGGAAACCCTATACTAAGTAACTATGAGTAAAAACTGACTTGACCACACTTAACAACAACAACAACGTAAAATCAGCGACATGGTGTGGCACTGTAGGATAATCACTGGACTGCTAACCACAAAGTTGATGGTTCAAATCTACCAGGCTCTCCACAGAAACTTTATGCAGGGTCATTGTGAGTTGGAACCAATGGAACCGCACTTAATAATAACCTGTACAGCAAATGTTTACATATACCCAGTTGACCCAATGTTGTCCTTCATATAGGATGTATGGATTTTTAAATCTAGGATACAATCCAAATCCCCACCTTGTATCTAGCTGACATATGTCTCCAGTCCCCTTTAATCTAGAAAATCCCCCAGCCTTTTTTGTCTTTCATGACAATGAGGCTTCTGAAGAGGCCAGGCCAGTCAATCAGTATGATTTGGTTAAAATCAGTATGATTTTTGTTCAGAATACTACAGACTGAGGTTGTCCTTCTCTGTGCCTCACTCCAGGTGGGAATATGGAGTCCGTTTTCACCTGGTATCACCATCTTATTTACCATGTGACTTCAATCAATGTACATACTGTCTCCAAATCAAGATTTGTAAATTTTTGAAATAAGGATAATAATACTCTCTTTCTTATAAGAAGCCCTGTGGCACTGTGGGGTAAGCATTGAGCTTACTAACTGCAAGTTCAGCAGTTCAAACCCACTAGCCACCCCACAGGAGAAAGATGAGGTTGTCTGTTCCCATAAAGATTTATAGTCTCAGAAAACCCTATATAGAGATGATATGAGTCGAATCGACTCAGTGGCAGTAGGTTTGGGACTTTTTTGGTTTTGTTTTCTTTTATTATAAGGTTGTTTAAAGAAAATAATGTCTGAAATAGTTCCAGCACAATGCCTGAGTCTGGTCCTATACTTTACCACCTGGGTAAATTTAGGCTTATCTCCAATCCTCCTTGGACCTCAATTTTGTTACCTTTAGGAAGGATAATAATAATAATCTTTCAGGGATTTTTGTCAAGATTAGAAGTGTTTGCACATGGAAGACTTGCTGGCATAGAATAAGCATGCAATTCTGTTAGTAATTCTCATTGTTATAAATACATGAAATGTGAGGTCATGGTGTGATGTCATCATAGTCTTTGAAGTTGAACACTTGTTTGTTTCTTCTCCACATCCTTAGGAGACTTTGTGGGAACACGTGTCTTCCTTTCAGAGCTTTTCTCCCTCTTCTCTAACTGCTAGGTTAACAGCTTACACCCCATGTTCAGTTTTCAAATGTGTGGCTAATACTCAGTCCTCAGTAGTAGAACCCAGATGACTATGTTTGATAAAACTGAGTATAAACAGGTTAGAAATTAGTTCCTCATCGTTCACTCCTTGTATCCTTTTATTTCATTCATTCAACTTGACATTAAGCCAGCTGGGTATACACTCATTCCAAGTACAGTAGCCACCTTTAGTCTAAATAGTGCAATGTCCCACAGAGCAGGGTCTATTGTCCCTACACATGATTATACAGCTCCATCAAGACCTGGAAACCCATTAAGAACATACCCTTAATTCTGCCTACAGCAACAAGCAGCATCTTCCTGCCCCAAACCTGGTCTTGACTACCAGAGCCAAAGCCATCGAGGAGGAGTTGGAGGCTGAGAGTCAATCTCAGAAGAAGCCCTAGCCCTCCTGCCTATCTGTGCCATGCTCCTCACCTCCCACTCTGCTTCTGAACATACTGTGCTTTGGACCCTGCCCCATGCCTGGGAGCACAGTGCAGCTTTGATTCCAGGTTTAACCCTTGGTGTTCTCTTCCAAGCACAAGATTCTGCACTCAACTTCTGCAGGCCCATCTGCACTGGGTCACCCCCTCTTACTATCTTGCTTAGTCCATATTTCAAGTCAACATTCCAAGTCAAAATTCTCTGCAGTACACCTATCTTCCAAATGGAAGTATCATGTAACATCAGGGTAGTGCCAGCTCCTTCTGGTTGAATTCCAACATGGTGTTGGGCCCAATCCAATATCCACCCCAAATGTGTCCTAGCATTGAGTGGAGATGGCAGTCGTTAGATTAAATGTATTTATTTGGAACCAGGAGTCCTAGTGTGGCGCTGTAGGATAGGCCCTGGCCTGTTAACTGCAAGATAGAGTAGTGGTTACGAATCGGGCTGTGAACCTCAAGGTCAGCAGTTCGAAACTACCAGCTGCTCCGCGGGAGAAAGATCAGGCGTTCTGCTCCCGTAAAGATTTACAGCCTCAGAAACCCTATACAGGGTCGCTATGGGTCGGATCCGACTCCACGGCACTTAACAACAACAACATAGTACTTTAGGAGTCCCCATGTGGCGCTGTGGGTTAATGCGCCAGACTGCAAAGCCCTTTGAATTGCAAGGTCGGCAGTTCAAGCTCATCAGCTGCTCCTTGGACACCCTATACAGGGTCGCTATAGGTCGGAATCGACTCCACAGCACTTGATAACAACAAACAGTACTTTAAGGATCTCTGGTAGTGTATTTACAAATCAGGCTGCAAACTTTAAGATTAGCAGTTTGAAACTACCAGCTGCTCCGCGGGAGAAAGATGAGGCTTTCTGCTCCCATGAAGATTTATAGGCTCGGAAACAAACCATATACAAGGGTCGCCATGGGTTGGAATGGACTCAACGGCACCTAACAACAGCAATAACATAGTGCTTTGGGTGTGGTGCTGTAGGTACAAGCGCTGGGCTGCTAACTGCAAGATCGGTGGTTCAAGCCCACCAGCCACTCCTTGGAAACCCAATACATGGTTGCTATGAATCAGAAACAAGTTGATTGCACTTAACAATAACAACAATATTGTTCCTGAAAAGATGTACAGTCCTGAAGACCTTACGCTGGGTGACCATAAGTCAAATGGATGCCAGGGTGGTAAGTTATATGACCCAGTGTGCACATGGTCATTATGAGTTTGATGCCAAACATAGAAACTTATGACAACATAACACCAACTACCATCTTTTAGGTGGCACAGCGGTTAACGCATTTGGTTGCTAACTGAAGGGTCAGCAGTTCCAGCCCACCTGCTACTCCTTGGGAGAAAGATGCAGTAGTCTGCTTCCCTAAAGATGACAGAACTTGAATCACACTCACCCGCCCCACTACCCCCTCGATCCCCGCACCTCCGCCTTCCCAGACCTCGACCAAACGGGACCATGAGCACCCACCGGAGCATGCCCTAACCTTTGGAATGTACACACATCCCGCTGACCCCACCCATACGCCATAACAAGCGAGAGCCCCGCCCAGCCTCCCAGAACCCCTGTGGGACCCACCCAGCATGCCATACCACGCGCAAGCACCAGGCAGTGGATTGAGGCACCACATTGCAAAGCTTTTTAAACTGCAAGATCAGTGGTTCAAGCCCACCAGCTGCTCCTTGGGAAAACGCACACTCAGCCCAAGCTGAGACACAGATGTGCGTCTATTTGGGTCTGCCTTTGTTTGCTGGTTTGGCAGGAGTCCTGACATGGCAATGTGGGTTGGGGTGTCACACTACAGAGTTTTTTGAACTGCAAGGTCGGTGGTTCAAGCTCACCAGCCGCTCCTCAGAAACCCTATATAGGGTCGCTACGAGTCAGTGCCTAACAACAAGGAGAGGA
>NW_006408619.1:7129829-7155188 GCF_000296735.1 Chrysochloris asiatica
GAACTGTGAGAAAATACATCTCTGCTCTTTAAAACCACTTACTTGGAGCATTTCTGTCACAGCAGCACCAGGCTTTTTGGCACAAATAGCTTAGACTAGACTATTAAGCTAATGGCTGGCCGTCAGTGTCACAGAAGGAGTCCTGGCGTGGTGCTGTAGGAGATACACTAGACTGTGGGGTCGGTTTGAACCTCAAGGTCAGCAGTTCAAATTCACCAACTGCTTCTCAGAAATCCTATACAGGGTTGCTCTGAGTCTGAAATGACAATGGTTTTTCACAACAACAACCACTAAACAAAGGCTTGGTGATGTATCCATTAAAATTACAGCCACGTCATAATATAGTCCACAGAGATACTGCTCTATATCCTACTTTGGTGAGTAGCAAATGGGGTCTTAAAAGTTTGTGAGTGACCATCTAAGTTGTATCAACTGGTTTCTCCCGTCTGGAGTAAAGAGAAAAATCGAAGACTGAAGGAAACATCCCAGGCCTAATGGACCACTTCCTCCTCAATGGCTCCAAGACCTGAGGAACTAAAAGGCGCACAGCTATAACTGCTCACTACTCTGAAAGGGATCACATTAAAAGGTCCTGGATAGAGTAGGAAAAAAACGTGAACAAAACTCAAAATCATCAAGAATACCAAGTTCCCTAGTTAATTAGAGACTGGTGGAACCCCAAGGTTATGACCCTGGAACTCCTCAGTTACTCTTCAAGCCTGCAGCTGAACTCACCCCTGCAGCTCAACTGTAGCTAAAGGATACGCCGGCCTGTGGAGTAAAGGATAGCATCAGGAAGCTACACAGCCCTGTTAACAATCAGACACTGCACATCAAATGGGCAGAATTTTCACAGAAATAAAGCTCAGAAGGCAGGAGGGATAGGATAGAAAGATAAATGGAAAAGGTAAAAGCAAAGAAAAAGCAGGAAGAATGCTGTTATGTTATGGGAACTACAATCAACATCACAAAACAAAATTTGCATGAATTGTTAAATGCAACCCCAAGAGATAATCATAACCTTCTTAGCTGACTTCTCTTCTTTAAACTTAACCGGCTCCGCAGATCCCATTGGAGGCCACCAGTGCTATAAGATCAGCACTGGACTGTGAACCAGAGGGTTGACAGTTCAAACACACCAGCTGCTCCTCAGAAATCGATTCCACAAGACTTAACAACAACAATGAGATAAAGATCAATGTATTTCTGAGAGAATTTGTTTTCAGTCATCCACTGATCACAAAGATGTACTTAAACACAATTTGTTCTGTACAGTTTTACCCAAATCACAATAAAAGTTTAAAACAAAACTTACAGTCAAGAAAACCCTGTTGAGCAGTTTGAGTCTGTAACTCCCAGTGTTCATGGGTCAAACCTACTCAAGGGCAAGTAGCTGCAACAGAAAACAAAACATAATATTTTTCACAATTGGTTTTCACTTTGGTAACCTGAACAGTTAAACTCCTTCATAAGGTCAAAACTTACAAAAATAAGAAGTTGAAACTCTTTGCTTTTTCTAGGTACCCTCTGATCAGTTGTCCTCCTTGCTCCTTGTGTAAACGGTTGTGAAGTGCCGTGGAGTCAGCTCCAACTCATAGTAACTGTGTATAGGGTTTATGAGGCTGTCATCTTTGCAGGGGAAGACAGCCTCATTTTTCTCTTGATATGCAGCTCTAGAGTTGAACCGTCTTTTTTGAAGTCCAGTTCTTTTCCTACAGAGCTACTGTGCTCTCTGTCCTCCTTGTGAGGAGCAGATATTTCATGAAATTTTCCGATTTGTTCTTCCTAACTCACAAGTCTTAGAATGTTTAGAAAAATAATAAAGCATTTTTCTGTTTCTTTTTACCTTATGTTGTTGTTGATAGTTGATCTAAGAAGAATGAAGTCCTTGACAATGTTAACCTTTTCTCCATTGATAAGAATGTTGTTTATTGGTCCAGTAGTGAGGATTTTTGTTTTCTTTACATTGAGCTGCAATCCACACTGAAGGCTGTGTTCTTTGATAGTCATCAGTAAATATTCCAAGTCCTCTTCACTTTCAGCAAGCAAGGTTGTATCACCTGCATATTGCAGGTTGTTAATGACTCTTCCTCCAAGACCGATGCCACATTTTTCTTTATATAACCCAGCTTCTCGGATTATTTGCTCAGCATACAGGTTGAATAAGTATGGTAAAAGAATGAAACTCTGTCGCACACCTTTCTTAATTTTAAACCATTCAGTGTTCCCATGTTCTGTTTGAACAACTGCCTCTCGATCCATGTACAGATTCCTCATGGACACAATTAAAGTATTCAGGAATACTCATACTAAATGTGTTTAAACTAAATGTTTTTAGCTGTGTCTCTGTGATCAGTGGATTATTGAAGACAAGCTCTCTTAGAAATATATTTATCTTAATCTCATTATTGTTTTTAAGTACCGTCAAGTGGATTCTGACTCACAGCGACCCTGTATAGGATTTCCAAGGAGTGACTGGTGGGTTTGAAGTGCTGACTCTGTAGGTAGTAGTCTAGTACTTATCCTGCAGCATCATCCAGGACTCCCATTTATTTTGGGGGACACGGAGAACTATAAGAGCCATAGGAGTTTGTAGCATGAGTGTGAGTAAGAAAAACAGGCTGAGTAGCAAGAAACATAGTGTTTCCTGCTTTTAGATTATGTACTGACAAGTGGTGAGAAATGGGACCAGAGAGAAAAAAGCAGGCTAGGTTAGGAAAGCACAATCGGGGTTTTATTTGATTTGTATAGCATCGTTGTTGTTGTCAAGTGCTGTCGAGTCGGTTGCGACTCATAGCGACCCTGTATAGGGTTTCCAAGGAGCAGCTGGTGAGCTTGAACCACCGACCTTGCAGTTCAAGTGGCTTTGCAATCTGGCGCATTAACCCACAGTGCTACGCCAGGACTCCTTGTATAGTGTAGTGGTTACAAATTGGGCTGCTAACCTCAGGGTCAGCAGTTTGAAACTACCAGCTGTTCTGTGGGAGAAAGATGAGGCTTCTGCTCCCATAAAGATTTACAGCCTCAGAAGCTCTATACAGCGTTGCTATAAGTCAGAACCAATTCCATGTACATAACCACCACCATACATTGTATCTAGCCATACCAAGTTACTGACAAGAGCTGCTTGTCTCATGATTTTTTGTGTATGGATTTATCATTTCTTATGCCTGATATGGACTCAAACTGTTCATCCTGCAATTTTCTATTCTTCCTTCAAGATTTAATTCTAGCCGCTCCTTAGTGAAGGCTTTATTGTCGACCCCTCTCCAGATCCCGTCCTCCAGACTCACTCCAGTATGGAGGTAAAAAGATATTCAGATGTATAGTTCAGGAACAATTAATAAAACTAGAACAAGCTAAAAGATAGCCAGCTTTGAAATCTAATTATATTCCAGCAAACACTAGTGAATCAATTGAAAAGCTCTTAGAATTTATTAGAGCTCAGTAAGTGGCCATATGTGAAGTAAAAATGTGGAAAAAATCAGATTTCCTATGCGCCAGCAATAATCATTTAGAAGATATGATGGAAGTAAAATTACATTTACAGAAGCAACCAAAAATATCAATTACCTTTAAAAAATTCTTAAAAGATATGAAATGGTTCTATATAAATGAAATTACAAAATTGGATATAGATAAAATATTTGAATAATGTGTCTGATTGAGAAACTGAATTTTTCCACTATGTTAATTTTAATTTTTTTTTTTTTCTGAAAGTAAGGCATGAGATTAACACAATCTAAGCCAGAATATCATTTAAATATTTTGTGTATTTGCTCAAATGATTCTTAAAGTCCTTTCGGAACAAACACTCTATAAATAAGTATACTTGGATTTGTGGAAAAAGATGTGGTACCTTAGCCCTACACATAGTGAAATGCCTTACAAAGCTGTAATCACTTAATAAGCATGATACTGGCCTAAGAACCAAAGACAACCCAATGAAACAGAATGGTCAAATAGTCCAAAACTAAGTGATAATTGAATGATTGTTAAAGGAGACATTAAAAGTCAATAAAGATTAACTAGTAAATCAAACATCAGTCTCCATGCCTCTGACCCCAGAAGAACTAGATGGTGTCTGGCTCTTACTACCAACTGCTCGGAAAGGGATCATAATAGAAGGTCCTGGATAGAGAAAGAAAACTCAAAATTATAAAAAATGGACCAGGCTTAAAGGTCACATCAAGATTGGTGGAAACGTGAGTCTATTGTCCTTGGTCACTCTTCAGGTCCTGAACTACACTCATACCAGTAAGACATGGACACTGCAGAGGGGTGAATGACTTCATACGGCTCTTCTAGCCATAGTCTTTGTAAGTCCCACCAAACCATGTGTTTGCCCTCAGGGGTCTGGATAAGAGGAGGTACTGATGAGATTATATGGTTGAGTTGTGAGTTATTGTTAACAGATTGTGTTATGATTGTGAAAACTTGGAATCCTAACATGTAAAAAATAAGCTATCTCAGATGCAGGAACTGGAGAGTTCACTACTACCAATGTGTGAGGCACATCCTCTGGACCCCAAGAGTTCTGCACATTGAACCTCCTGGACCTCAGGATAGAACATTGTGACACCAGAGGAGTGGAAGAGAAGCAGCAGCTGCAGAACCAAGAGCCAGAGACCGAGAAGAACAGCGGACTTTCGAGTCTACAGAGCAAGTCGAGCTGAGTGACTTTGGGCAGGAGACTTGCTTGCAGAGTAGGATGCCTCCAGATGTTAACTGGAGGAGCTAGGTTTGCTGACCCATAAGAGCTAGAGTCTAGAGCATTCAGACTGAGCCTTATAGTGAAGTCGTGTGCTCTGTGAGCATTCATTTGCGTCCCTAACATTGTCCATGCAGAAAGAGACTTGCTGTGGGGTAAGGCTAAGGGGGTAAGGCTGTGCTAACTATGCCCTGGCCATGTTCTGATGCTGCAGTGCAGCCTATTAACTCCCCTGATAAACCCCATACCTGTTAGCGTGGAGTCGGGTTCTGTGTGGCTATTGCAGTGAATTAGCAAACCCAGCTGAGTAGAGAGTTCTGTGTAAAGGACAGTTGGTACCACATTTTTTGCATACACCATAGAATCCCTGGCGTGGCTCTGTAAGAGCAGCAGTGGACTGTGAACCCCAAGGTCAGCAGTTCAAACCCACCAACTGCTCCCCAGAAACCCTATGTTGTTATTGTTGAGTGCCGTCATTTTGGTTCCAACCCAGAGCAAACCTGTATAGGATTTCCGAGGAGCAGTTGGTGAGCTTGAACCACCAACCATGTGGTTCAAACTGACTTCGCAGTCCAGGGTATTAACCCACAGTGCCACACCAGGACTCCTATGTAGGGTCTCTGAGTCAGAACTGACTCAATGGCACTTAACAATAACAATAGAATGGTCAACCATTGGAGACCAAAAGGACATCATTTACATAAGGACAAAACTCAGAAAGATTAAGAAAGAAGGGATTGAAACAAGAAGCATGGGAAGGAAATGGGATAAGTGATGATACACTGAGGAGACCACAATCAAGATGAAACCCCCACCCCCACCCCCGTAGGGTTTCCAAGGCGACACTCCATTAAAACCCACCAGCTGATACTCAGAAACCCTATACAATGTTGCTATGCATTCAAACTGAATTGAGGGCACTTAACAATAACTGTAACAATCTTTACGGAAACAAACGGACACATCTTCCTTCCATGGAGAGGCTGCTGGACTCAAACTATTGACCTTTCAGTTAATAACCAAACGTGTAGCCACTGCACCGCCGGGTCTCCTTTGCAACATGCTCATTGTTGTTGTTGTGATGTGCCATAGTGACCCTGCATAGAGTTTCCAAGGAGCACCAGATGCATTTGAACCACCAACCTTGTGGTTCAAAGTCCAGTGCTTATCCTACAGTGCCACACATTAAAATCATACCAATTATCTAGTTTCAAGGTAGTTCAGAAAGGGCACTTTTGCTCCTTGGCCTATTAAAACTCAACATAAAACAACATAAGCAAAATGAGACAGGACCAAATTTTTCTCTTCTATAAAACTAGCTCTGGTAGCGTAGTGGTTACGAATCGGGCTGCGAACCTTAAGGTCTGTGGTTTGAAACTACCAGCTGCTCCGCGGGAGAAAGATCAGGCTTTCTACTCCCGTAAAGATTTACACCCTCGGAAACCCTGTACGGGGTTGCTATGGGTCGAAACCGACTCGACGGCACTTAACAACAACAACAACATAAAACTACTATTGTTGTGGTTGTAGTCGTTAAGTGCCATTGATGCATCTATGCCTCCTCACCAGTAAAGATTTTTTTTTTTTAAGAAGGTTTCTTCAAGTATTGGTCCAAATTTTGTTTGCAGATGTCCAAACGTTTCTGTTTATTCTCTTCCATGAGTTATTTCGGCATCCATCTGGCCCAGCTTTTAGCAACCCAAGTCTGTCGTGGATGATTTCATAGGCAGAGCCACATAATCCACTGTCACTCAGCTATTCGACGGAATCATTTCACGCGCATGCTCAATATTGTCATCAGCCATGGACGTGGCTGGGTGTTTTAGTAGAACTGGAGTATAAATAATTTTTGACTCACCCTCATATAAAAATGAAGAATAAAAAATAAGCAATGTATAAATATTACTTGTAAATATGGGGGAAACACACACACAGACACAGAAGAAACAATCATACAATTGTAAAGGTCCCCCCACCCTCTGGGGACGGAAACAATAGATAAAGAAAATGGTGGAATTTTCAGTCTTCTTTCATAAAATTAAATGTGTTCTTAAATTTTAAGTAAGATTTCCACTTCAAAGAGATACTAGTAAAAGCAAAGTCGTTCACAATCATTAGGAGCCAAATTGAAAGGACAATGTGAAGTCACTTTTATTCATCAGTTTATAAAATATTAATATAGTGATAATAGAAAACTTGGTGCAGGCACTCAGAACCAAGTTCTCAGACACTGCTGGCAGAAGTGTCAATTGATACAACATTTATGTTGTTTCGGAGATAAATTTGGCAGTGTTTCTTAAAATTTTAAATATGTATATCCTTCAATCTAGAAATTTAACTTCTAGGTATATAACCTAGAATATGCTTGTCACAGATGCAAAATGGCATGTACACAGATTTTCATTGAATAAATTACAGTAGGAAAGAGTTTAAAACATCATAAATGTCCATATAATAAAATAAATTTATAAGCTAAGGTATATTCATTCCATGGAATGCTGTGTAGTGTTTGTGAAATGAGACACGTCTTGTAAATTTGAATATGATAAGGTCTCCTACATATATAATTCAGTAGGGGGGAAAAATACAAATCAAATTGTGGAATAGTTAGAAAACACACAGGTTTAATATTTACATGCCTGTTAGAAATTCTGGAAGGGTAATCTTTGAAATGAACATAGAGATTATCTTTAACTAGAGGAGGTAGTTCCCAGGCAGTGCAAACACTCTGTTCTCAGCCACTAACTGAAAGACTGATGTTTTGGATCTAACTAGCAGAGCCTTAAGGAGCTCTGGTAGTGTAGTGGTTACGAATCAGGCTGCGAACCGCAAGGTCAGCAGTTCAAAACTACCAGCTGTTCCGTGGAAGAAACATAAGGCTTTCTGCTCCCTTAAAGATTTACAGCCTCAGAAACCCTGTATGGGTTGTTATGAGTCGAAACTGACTCCATGGCACATAACCACCACCATCACCAGAGCCTTGGAGAAAAGATCTGGCAATACACTTCCCTAAGATTGTTATTGTGAGCCATTGAATCAATTTTTCACTCATAATGACCCCATGTGACAGAGAACTGCCTCATAGAGTTTCCTAAGCTGGTGGCACTAGGAATTAAGCATTTGGCTGCTAACTACAAGGTGGACAGTTCAAAACCCCAAGCCACTCCTATAAAAAAGGTGAGAATATCTGTCCTGTAAAGATTTACAGTCTTGGAAGCCCTGAATAGGGTAATTATTTATAAGCCAGAATTGATTTAATGGCAGGGGGGTTGGTTTTTAGTTTGACATTTTTTACTAAAGCATAACTCCAGGTCTTTGTTCTATGACATATTTTATGTCCTCTTCACTTTCAGCAAGCAAGGTTGTATCACCTGCATATTGCAGGTTGTTAATGAGTCTTCCTCCTATCCTGATGCCATGTTTTTCTTCATATAACCCAGCTTCTTGGATTATTTGCTCAACATACAGATTGAATAAGTGTGATGAAAGAATACAATCCTGTCTCACACCTTTCCTAATTTTAAACCATTAACAACTTGCGATATGCAGATGATATAACCTTGCTTGCTGAAAGTGTAGAGGACTTAAATACTTACTGATGAAGATAAAAGACCACAGCCTTTGATATGAATTGCATCTCAATGTAAAGAAAACAAAAATCTTCTGGACCAATAAACAACATTCTTATCAACAGAGAAAAGATTGAAGTTGGCAAGGACTTCATTCTTCTTGGATCAACCGTCAACTCTAATGGAAGCAGCAGTCAAGAAATCAAGCGAAGTATCACATTAGGCAAATCTGCTGCACAAGACCTTTTAAAGTGTTGAAGAGCAAAGATGTCAGCTTGAGGACTAAGGTGCGCCTGACCCAAGCCATCGTATTTGCAATAACCTCATAGGCATGCGAAAGCTGGACAGTGAATAAGGAAGACCATAGGAGAATTGATGCTTTTGAATTATGGTGTTGGAGGAGAATATTGAAAGTGTCATGGGCTGCCAAAAGAACTAACAGATCTGTATTGGAAGAAATGCAACCAGAGTACTCCTTGGAGGCCAGGATGGACAAACTTTATCTCACATACTTCAGACATATTGTCAGGAGGGATCAGTTGCTGGCAAAAGTGGCAGCATCAATGGGCTCAAGTGTGGCAACAATTGTGAGGTTGGCCCAAGAGCAGGCAGTGTTTCATTCTGTTGTGCACGGGGTCACTATGAGTCGGTACCAACTCGATGGCACCTAACAACAACAGCAATTTGTACTTTCCTGAAATGAAGCAGGCAGTAACAAATGCCTGCCAACTACAAAGCCAGAGTAACTGACTGTGATGGTTAACGTCAACTTGGGGTGGATGGTCTCCCTTCCACTCAGCACAAAGCTTTGAGTCAGGAGGGGAAAGAAATAGTGCCACTCATGCTAAGTGTAAGAGCACAGTCAGTTTCAGTTACGTAATGATATAATTGGACAGTTATGAAATGATGAGGTCATCCTCTATTTTGTGATAGGATGTGTATAGGGGGAAACACATAAGGACCATAAGGACCTGGTCTTTGGAACGTAAATGTGGAAAAGTGATAAATGGGTGTGCTTGTGCCTTCTAAAGGGTTTCTCTGGAAACTCCTAGATTATCTCTAAAAACAGCTCTTGGGTGCTGTTCTCCCAATGACGGGGGTCTAGCTTTGCTGTTGGTTGTGTGTATACCTAGTGGGCTTCTCACACCCTCATTTTTAGTCTTCTCAGTAATGCTGGAAGGAAAGACTTTTATTCCTTGTGGGTTTTTCCTCTATGTCTTCATTAAAGAATGTGTAGAATAAATGAAAGAGAACATTTCAGCATCATCACTTTTGCATGTGCATGTTAGTATTTGTATACTTTGGTCATTATAGTAGACTGCCTGAAGAACAAACAAGTCATTCTAAGAAGAAATACAGCTAGAATGCTCATTGGAAGCAAGGGTGGCAAGACTTCCATTCATTTCCTTTGGACAAAGACCAATCATTAGAAAAGAACATTGTGTTTTGTAAAGTAGAAGGTCACCAAAAAGTAGAGTTCCTCAATGAGATGGATTGGCACACTAGCCCAAGCAATGGACTCAAACACACCAATGATCATGAAGATACCATTGCACCAGGCACCATCTGATGGTATACACGAGGTTGTCATGAATAGAATTGGCATTGTCTACCAACAGCAACAATGTTGTATGTTGAACTAGATGGTATCTGAGACCTCTCATAACTGTAACTTTCTGCACGAGTATGACCTCTGCTCAAACCTCTCCACCATAGCTAACCCTGTTAGTTGAAATACTGGTGGCACAGCTTCTAGCATCATACCAACATGAAAAGCACCATGGATGTGCAACCTGACAGATGGGTAGCTGTGTGTGTGTGTGTATGTGTGTATTTGTAGATAGCATTAATATCTGTTTCTCTCCTTCATAACGTCAAGCTAAAAATACTGCCTTGTCCTTCCTTACATGTGAATTTTGGTGATTCCTGGACTTTTTCATCTGGGCAATTCCTTGTAACACACATATCTTCCCTCCCTGACTCTAGCTTCCCTGTTCTCTCTATTTCCTCTGTCTCTCTCTGTCTCACTGTGTCTAGATAGATAGATAGATAGATAGATAGATAGATAGATAGATAGATAGATAGATATAGAGAGATAGAAGGTGGATAGATAGAAGATACATAGATAAATGATAGATAGATAGATAGATAGATAGATAGATAGATAGATAGATAGATAATAAAGGTAGAAGATAGCTATTAGATAGATAGATAGATAGATAGATAGATAGATAGATAGATAGATGATAGAGGTAGAAGATAGATATTAGATAGATACATAGATAGATAGTAGATAGATAGATAAATAGATAAGATAGATAAATGCATAGCTATATAGATACATAGTAATAGATAGATTGGTAGATAGGTATATAGATAAAGATAGATAGATAAAATGCATAGATATATAGATAGTAGATAGATTGGTAGATAGATAGGTGGGTAGGTAGATAGATAGATAGATAGATAGATAGATAGATAGATAGATAGATAGATAGATAGATATTAGATGATAGATAGATAGTAGATGATAGATAGATAGATAGATAGATAGATAGATAGATAGATAGATAGATAGATAGATAGATAGTAGATGATAGATGATTAGATAGATAGATAGATAGATAGATAGATAGATAGATAGATAGATAGATAGATAGATAGAAATAGTAGATGGATAGACAGTAGATGATAGATAGATTCAGGCAGTAAAGCAGCATTTCTAGATTGTGACAATAGGAAGCTTTGCTCCCTACATACAGTTTAAGGGTCTGCTGAATGGAAGCCTCCTAGCCTGTTCTGCCTGGTTGGATCCAGTAAAGCCAGACTGTCCAGGATGTGCCAGAATTCTACCCCCAGTCAGTGTCAACTGCTGCCAGCTAGCCTGGCTGTTGTTTTGGCAGGTGGTGCCTCTTGTACTCAGTCTCCTTTTTCAAATAGAAACTTGTTCTTGATGTAATTACAGTGATAACAATTTGTAACATGACAGATCATCCTGAACCCAGCAGCTGCTATCTTCTCCACTCTGTCTCCTGTGCCAGCAATCACCAGTGGCCTGGACATTGTACATGGCTTCCCACCCTTTGCAGAATTAATGAAACTAGAACTCAGTGGATGGTCAGCGTGGTCATCTGTGACAGCTTCTCTACTGGGCTTCAAATTCTGCTGGTCCCTAGAAATTTCCACTCACTTGGAGCATTGTCCTCAAAGACTCAGGACGGGACATCAGGTCTGGAAAGGGGTCCAGGGTCTCTGTTTGATGTGACCACCTAGTGAGAGCCAAGCTAGGTCCTGCTTCCAATGCCCCAATAATGAAATATTGTGCCATGTGGGACCACAGAAAGGCTCACCCTTCTCACATCAGTCAAAGTATGAAATTGGACAAGTGACCTCAGTTTTCCCATTTGAAAAATGAGACTTAGAATAAATGACTTCCTCATATCCCTGCAAACCACAAGCTACAATTTGTTGCTGCTGCTGTTTTTGTTGTTGTTGTTGTTAAGTGCTGTTAAGTTGGTTCTGACTCAGAGCAACCTGTCTAGGGTTTCTGAGGAACAACTGCTGGGTTCGAACCGCTGACCTTGTCATTGAAATTGCCCTTGCAGTCCAGTGCATTATCCTGCATTGCAACACAAGAATACTACAGTTTAGACTCATATATTTTTCTGCTTCCTGATTGTCCACTTGTTGAGTGGAATTATTACTACCTGCCTCATAAAAGCCATTTGGGAAAAATAAATGTTTTGTTTTAATATCACAGTTAGAAAAGCTCTCACCATGACTCTCACCAGCCAAGGATGCTCCTGTCATTATTTTGCCTCTACTGAAAGCTTTGAGCTCTGCTTAGGGAGTGAATTGGGGGCCTTTTGTAGAGCTCCATGACTTACTTTTGAAGTCCCTGGATGTCACTAATGGTCACACACTCAGCTGCTAAACCAAAGATTAGTGGTTCTACTCCACTGAGAGGCACTGTAGAGAAAAGGCCTGTGGATATGCTTCCAAAAACTCAGCCACTGGAAACCCTGTGAACGCTTAACACACAGGGAGTTGCTGCATAGCAACCGGTCTTATTTACTTATGTAAATTGTATGTGGGTCTTCTTTACCCGAATCATGTTCTACCCCTGAAAAAAATCTCCTTTCTGAAAAATAAGACATGTTTGGCTATAGTCAGAAAACAACAACAACAGAAAGAAAGCACAGGCTGTTAGAGCTACGAGAGGTCTCAGAGACCATGTAGTGTATCCCAATCCTCTAGATGGGCATATCTTTCAGAATGTTCAGCTTCAGGATGAAGACTTCTACTGACAAGTAACTCACTGTTTCACAAGGTGAACCATCCAATTACTGGATAGCTCACATTGCTAGTAAATCTTCCATCAGTTACAGCAAATCCACTTCCTGAGAAGTCTAAGCCACGGTCCTAACAGAGCTGCACTGCTTCATGTCAGTGTCTTCCCAAACTGGCCGAACTGACCACATCTGATCCTTCATGTCCATGGATAACCTTTGGCCCTTGCCTCCCCATGTGCTGATGATGTATAGGAACTAACCTCTGCATACTCTCCAGCCTGACCACACCTCTCTTAAAATATGTCAAGGGCTAGTTTGAGTCTGACAAGTATGAGGTAGTATAGAAATCCCAGCATTCTGAGCCCCTTGTTGTTGTTGTCAGGTGCCATCGAGTCGGAACCGACTCATAGCGACCCCATGCACAGCAGAATGAAACAATGCTCGATCCTGTGCCAACCTCACCACCGCTGCCACCCCCGAGTCCATCAATGATGCCACCTGGCCGATCCATCTCGTTGGAGGTCTTCCTCTTTTTCTCTGACCCTCAACCCTACCCAGCATGACATCCTTCTCCAACGATTGTTTCCTCCGGACTACATGTCCAAAGTAGGAGAGACGAAGCTTAGCCATCCTGGCCTCCAAGGAGCACTCTGGCTGCACTTCTTCCAAAACAGATCTATTGAGCCCCTTAAGGAGAAGTAATGTTATGAATTGAACTGTGTTCCCCCCAAAATATGGTTTCAAATCCTAATCCCTACATCTTTGGATGCAATGTACTGTAATACAATCATCTTCCATCATGCAATCTAATGTCATATAGTCAACTAATAATTTGAGATCATATCAGCATAGGGTAGATCTTAAACCTAGTCACTCTTGAGTTATATAGGGAGCAGCAGACACAGAGACACACGGACACAAGGAAACACAGATAGACTTTGATGATGCTCACAAAAGAGGCAGATGATCTATAAGCCCAGGTACTCCAAGGATTGCCACAAGTCATCTGTCATTTTGTGTCCACACTCTGCTGAATTGCATGTTGCTCTGAGGCTGGAAGCAATGCCACCAGTATTTTAAACACCATCCATGGTGGACAAGCTTCAGCGAAGCTTTCAGACTAAGACAGACTAGGAAGGAGTGGCAGACTGTGAATGGTCAGCCACTGAAGACCTTTTGAAAAATAGCAGAGCATTGTCAGGTATAATGCATGAAGATGAGTCCCTTAGGTTGAAAGTCACTCAAAATATGAATGCAGAAGAGCTGCCTCCTGAAATGAGAGTTCACCATAATCATGTGGATGGAGAAAAGCTTTCAGGACCTTCATTGGCTGATGGGGCACAACTCGAAATGAGAAGAAATAGGGGAAAACATCCATTAGTAATCAGAACAAGGAATTTATAGAAGTACGAATCTAGAAAAATTAGAAGTTTAAAATGAAATAGAATGCGTAAAGATCGATACCTTAAGCATTAGTGAACTGAAATGGACTATGTTGGCCATTTTGCATCTGTCAAACATATGGTTTTGTATACCAGGAACAATAGATTGAATAGAAATAACATTGCATTCATTGCCAAAAAGAACATTTCAAGATTGATTTTGAAGTACAATGCTGACTGCAAAAAGATAAAATACAAGGAAGACCAGTTCATACCATTATTATTCAAATTTACAAACCAACCACTAAAGCCAGTGATGAAACTGAAGAATTCTACCAACTTTTTCAGCCTAAAATTGACCAAAGATTCAGTAAAGATTGAATGCTATGGTTGGAAACAAAAAGGATCAGTGGTTGGAAAATATGACCTTAGTGTTAGATATGATGCTACAGATTACAAGAATTCTGCAAGACCAATGAGTTATTCATTACAAACCCCATTTTGAACAACATAACAGAAGAATATACACATGGATCTCAATAGATGGAATACACAGGAATCAAATTGACTATATCTGTGGGAAGAGACGGTGGAGAAGCTCAATATCAGCAGCCCAAACAAGGCAAGGGGCAGACTGTGGGCTGCTCATATGCAATTGCTTATATGTAAGGTAAGGCTGAAAATGAAGAAGGAAAAACAAAACAAAAACAAAAACAAGTAGGTGCCATCCAGTTGGTACTGACTCAGCAACACGAGGCACAACAGAATGAAACACTGCCCGGTCCTGGGTCAACCTCATAATCATCACTATGCCTGAGCCCATTACTAATAGTTTATCTCATTGAGGGTCTTCTTTTTATCCCACCCTCCACTGCACCAAACATGGTCTACTTCTCCAGGTACTGGTCCCTCCTGACAATATGTCCATAGTATGAAAGACAAAGTCTGGCCATATTGGCTTTCAAGGAGCATTCTGGCTGTATTTCCAAAACAAATCAGTTTGTTCTTTTGGCATTCCATGGTACTTTCAATATTCTCCTCCAACCTTATAACTCAGTCGATTCTTCCACAGTCTTCCTTATTCACTGTCCAATTTGCACATGCATATGAGATTATTGAAAGTGCCAGGTTATGTCAGCCACACCTTAATCTTCAAACTAGCATCTTTGTTCTTCAACACTTGAAAGAAGTCATGTGTAGCACATTTGCTTAATGCAATATGATGTTTGATTTCTTAACTGCTGCTTCCATGAATGTTGATGGTTGATGTGAGCAGAATGAAGTCTTTGACTTCAATATTTTCCCCATTGATATGGATGTTTATACTTTCAGTGGTGAAGATTTTTATTTTCTTTACATTGAGATGCACGCTGTGCCAAATGGAACCAAATATGAGAGAGCCAAAATATGAATAGATACCTGAATTTAGAGAACATTTAAAGAATACATTTGATGTATTAGACACTAATGACCAATGTATTAGACACTTTGAAAATCAAAGACCAGAAGAGTTATGGGACTACATCAAGACCATCATACAGGAAGAAAGCAAATGGTCATTTAAAAGAACGAAAGACTCAAGGGAACATCAAACAACACTCTAAAAATTGCTCTTGAGCATAGAGAACTTAAGCTAATAGAAGAAATTAAGAATTCAAATAGCTGAACAGAAAATCTCAAAGGGCAGCCCAGGAAGACAAAGTAAAGTATTATAATGAAATGTGCAAAGACTAAGACTTTGAAAACCAAAGGGGAAGAACACATTCAGCATTTCTCAAACTGAAAGAACTGAAGAAAAAACTTCACACCTCAAGTTGAAAGATTGAAGAATTTTATGAGAAAATATTGAATGGTGAGGAAAGCAACAAAAGAAGATAGTAGAGAGCCACTGTACTAAAAAGAAATGGTTGATGTTTAACCATTTCAAGAAATAACATACGATCAAGAACTGATGATACTGAAGGAAGAAGTCCAAGTTGCACTGAAGGAATTGGTGGAAAATACAGCTCCAGGAATTAATGGAATGTAAATCAACAAATTTCAACAAACTGATGCAGCACTGGAGGTTGCCAATAAATTTGGAAGACAGCTACCAGGCCAACTGATTGGAAGAGATCCATTTTTGTGCCCATTAAAAAGAGAGGTGACCCAACAGAAGGCAGAAATCATTGAATACTACCATTAATATTACATCAAATAAAGTTTTGCTGATGATAATTCAAAAACAATTGAACTTAAATGTGCTCATAAAGTACCTGTACATACACAAAGAAACAGTCATTAGAAACATGGAGTACTGAATGTTTTTAAATCAGGAAAGGAATGTGCCAAGGCTGTATCTTTTTACCATACGTATTCACTCTGTCTGCTGACGAAATGATCCAAAAAAACTGGATTATATGAAGAAGAATATGGCATCAGTATTGGAAGAAGATTCATTAACAACCTCAACAGAAATATGCAGAATATACAGCCTTGCTTGTTGCAAGCAAAGAGGACTTAAAAATATTTACTGATGAGCAAAGACTATAGCCTTTGGTATGCATTGCATCTCAATGTAAAGAAAACAAAAATCCTCACCACTGGACCCGTAAATAACCTCCTAATAAATGGAGAAAAGATTGAAGTTGTCAAAGACTTCATTTCACTCATATCAACCATCAACACTCATGGAAGCAGCAGTCAAGAAATCAAACAATGTACTGTATTTGATAAATCTGCTGCACAAGACCTCTTTAAAGTGTTGAAGAGCAAAGATGTCAGTTTGAGGACTAAGGTGCACCTAACCCAAGCCATGGTATTTTCAGTTGCCTCATTTGCATGCGAAAGTTGGGCAATGAATAAGGAAGGCCTCAGAAGAGTCCGTGTATTTGAGTTATTTTAGAGAAGAACATCAACAGTATCATGGACTGTCAAAAAAACAAACCAATCTGTGTTGGAAGTACAGCCAGAATGCTCCTGAGAAGCCAGGATGGCAAGACTTTGCCTGTCCTACTTTGAGCATGTTACCAGGAGGAACTTGTTCCCGGAGAAGGATATTATGGTTGGTAAAATGGAGGGTCAGTGACAAAGAGGAAGACCCCCAACAACATAGACTGACAGAAAGGCAGCAACAATGGACTCAAATATAACAACAGTCATGAGAATGAGTCAGCATTGGATAGTGTTGGGTTCTGTTGTGCATGTTGTTGTTGTTAAGTACCGTGGAGTCGGTTCCAACTCATAGTGACCCTGCACAGGGTTTCTGAGGCTGTAAATCTTTACGGGAGCAGAATGACTCATCTTTTTCCCATGGAACCACTGGTAGTTTCGAACTGCTGACCTTGAAGTTAGCAGCCCAATTCGTAACCACTACACTACCAGAGCTCTTGTTGTGCAAAGGTTCACTATTATTAGGGAACCAAGTCCAAGACACCTAATGACAACAAAAGAAGCTGGACTAGACAAAGAAAGACTTCCCTTTAGAGCTACATCCTGAATTCCAACCTCTAGCGTCCAGAACTGTGAAAAAATAAATTTCTCTTCTTTAAACCCAACCGCTTGTGGTATTTCTGTTACAATAGCACTAGGAAACTTAGATAAGCAATTTTAGGACAAATGTGGTAGGGACATAGTCTGAAGCAAATTTTATACAGCTTTTAGAAATTATTAAACCATGTTCATATCAGTGACCAGACTTAATGAAGTAAGAAGTGTTATTAATATTATTATTAAATTTTAAAAACAAGCTAACATAGGTTCACAAAGACAAGATGGCAAGTTTATGGGGAAGATATTCCTAAATGTTGAACCCTGTTCAAATTCCTTACCAAAAAGAACGTTCAATACTGTTGAGTCAATTCCAACTCACAACAATCCTAGAGGACAAGCTACAACTGCCCCATAGGGTTTCCAAGTTCATGGGAACAGATGGCTACATCTTTCTTCCAGGGAGCAGCTGGTGAATTTGAACCCCAGCTTTTCTGTTACCAGCCTAATGCTTAACCCACTGCACCACCAGGGCTCCTTTCAAATTTTTGAAGGTAATTGAAATGTTCCTGGATATCCCTGAATGTTTCTTGTAAGCCCAGAGCTAACCTATACCCTTTCACTCCCTTCCCAACCATTTTCTGTTGTAGTATGCTGGGCACGGGAGCCCAACCCATCTGGATTCCAGGCAGTCCTCCTCTGTCCTGATGACTCTTATCCCTGCCACCCAGACCAGCAGCATCTGGGGCTCAGGTGTGTGGTTTGCCACTTAGCAATCCATTTCCATTAGCTGTGCCAGTCTGTCTTCATCTTCACCGCCCTTGCTACCAACAGCATTCTTTCTCTTCAGAGGGTGAAAACTATCCACTCACCTCTCACTGTTTTCACTCTGACCTTCAAAGGCCTTACTCAGCAGCTCCTATCACACTGTATCCATGATATTCATTCTGTTTTCCTCAGCCATGTTTACCAATCAAGTCTGAGTCTGTCAATAAAGAAATCTTGCTTTGAGGGAAGGAATGTAGAATCCCAACAAGCTGCCAGGAGGCATGAGAAGGGACCAGGAGAGAAGTGATTTGTTGTCCTGAAGGTTGTTTCTCAGAAGGTTTGTGACTCTTTGGTGACTCACTCCCGAAGTGTTTGTCTTTATTGCTACCTGGCATTTCAAAGCTTTCGCTTCCAGAAATCAAACTCACAATCTTTATAAAACGGTGACTCCCAGAAGACTTTCTCTCAGCCCTATTTGAATGGGAGCTATGGATCAAGAAAGACCTGGGTTTAATGCTACCACCTACACATTCTTCTATGATCTTCCTTATTCACTGTCCGCATGCATATGAGGTTATTGAAAATAGCATGCAGCCAGAGTGCTCCTTGGAGGCCAGGATGGCCAAACTTTGTCTCTCATACTTCGGACATACTGTCAGGAGGGACCTGTCACTCGAAAAGGATATCATGTTTGGTAAGGTGGAGGGTCAGAGAAAAAGAGGAAGACCCCCAGCGTGATGGATTGGCAAAGTGGTAGCATCAATGTACTGAAGCATGGCAACAGTTGTGAGATTGACCCAGGATCTAGCAGTGTTCCGTTCTGTTGTGCATAGGGTCACACTGAATCGGTACCAACTTGATGGCACCTAACAACAACACGTTCAGCTGCAGCCTTTAGGCATGTACTTTAACATCACTGACCTTTTTTTCATCTATAAAATGCAGGTGTTTGTACCTGCCACCTAACGTGTCAGATTTTGTACAGTGGTGGCTTGCATACTGCTATGGTTCTGAAGGCTACGTCACCAGTATAGGATATAGGAGCTGGGTTACCCATGATGGACAGGTTTCATTGGAGCTTCCAGACTATGACAGACTAGGGAGAGAAGCCTGATGATCAATTTCTGAAAATAAGCCAATGAAAACCCTATGGATCATAATAGAATTGGTCTGATACAGTGCTAGGAGACGAGCCCTTTAGGTTGGAAGATATTAAAATAGCAGTAACCATGAAGACGGTGAAGATCTAGCCAGTGCTTCCTTCTGTTATACAGGAGGTCACCAGGAGACAGAACCAACTTGACAGCAGCCAATAGCAACAACTTATCTTTCCAGCAGGTTTGTCAGGGCGTAGCATGAGATGTCTCATGTAGAGTGTTTAGCTCACAGTTGTTGATGCTAAGTGCCATTGAGTTGGTTCCCACTCATAGTTACCCTGCAAAGAGTTCTGAGGTAGCCGCTGGTGAGCTGAAATCATCAGCCTGGTGGTCTGAAGTCCAGTGCTTATCCTATGGGACCACTGCACTCCCCTAGCATATAGTTGTTGTTGTTAAGTGCCATCAAGTCGATTCCGACCCAGAGCTACCCTGTCTAGGATTTCCAAGAATCAGCGGGTAAATATTCAGAAATTGTAGCTACTAATTGGAAATCTCACAACTTTGTTGTAACTGAGAATCTAGGAGCTTACTAGATAAGTTCAGTGATAAATGGGATGCATTACAAAAGTCCAAGGAACAGCTTTCTGTATCTGAGATCCCATGCCAATGATCCAGGTCATGGAAAAGCCAGGCTAGGATGGGGTTCATAAAGGCTTTAGCGGGCATTTCCCATTCTACCTGCAACAGTCAGCTGCTCTTTGCTTCCAGATCCATTCCCATGCCTGCTCTGTAGTTCGGAAATGGGAGACGATGACGTCTGCAAATAACACATCCCTGAGTTATTTACTATGTGACTTCCAGGGACCTGACAACCTGGCTTCCACCATGTTATGTCACTCCCCTACCCTCTCCCCCAACGCCCACTTCCGGTAACATTTCTGGTATGGCTACACCACAACCAGGGTTGAGCTCCCACCAATGTGTACCTCCCTTCAATGCCCTATCTCCCTCTATGTTTCCTGGATCTTAAGCTCTGATAAAACTAACCCTGCCCTTGGTGCTTCCAGCCCAAGGATGGTGGAAATGTCCCGCTGTTGACAGACTTTCCATTTCTTCACCATCTGTTTGGCTTTTCAGTCACCTGCATTCCATTCCCTCTGCTAAGCGACCTTACCTGGGTTTCCTTACTCGACGTTCACTAAAACATAACCCAAACCCAAGAGGACTCTGGCCCTCTACAAATAAGTGGAGTTTCATAAGGAGAATCTGTACAGACAGATTTGGAGTACAAGCAATTCATGAAACACTGCCCATCAAAACCAACAACTTCTTGGTCTTCCTTTGGTGATCTTTTGGAAATCCTAGGAGTTTTCATGGTGCTGTATGATAAGCACAGGACTGCCAACAGTAAGGTTTGTAGTTCAAATCCACCAATAGCTACACAGAAGAAAGATGAGGTCTTCTGCTCCCAAAAAGATTTGCAGATTCAGAAACCCTATACTGGGTCTCACTGAGTCTGAATTGACTCAATGGAAGGGGAGTTTTCTGTTATTGTTTGGAGCTCATCTAGACTAACTCATTCTTTGCTTCTAGTGAGGAAACTTCGGAGCCCTGGTGGCATAGTGGGTTATGAATTGGGCTGCCAGCTGCTTCGTAGGAGAAAGAGGCAGCTTTCTGCTCCAGTAAAGATTTACAGCATCAGAAACCCTGTACAGGATCACTATGACTGGGAATCTACTTGAGGACACACAACAACAACAGTGAGGAAACTGAGGCATGAAGTGTTTTGAGAATTTGTCCAAGGTCAAATCAGTAAGTCTTCTTGTTTTCTTCTCGGGATATTATTCTGAGGTGATTTGAGAATCTGCATCTCCATTGCAAAAAGATAGACATCATTTATTTTTATTTCGCTTGAAGGGATTGACCTATATTTTCATTTATAGTTCTTGAAGGGAAGAACTCAACTTTACAATGCAAATGAGTGTCAAATTCTACCACGTCAAATATAAATAATAGTCAATGAAATGACAAGACCCTATTGTAGCTCAGAATTCACACCCGTGGCTGACTCTGCATGCAAATGTGGATGTAGATACACAGATTGAGATGGAGAAGGAGGTTCAGAAAGAAAGACAGTAACAGGTACAGTTATAGATAGAATGCTCTCACCTTAAGTCATTACTTGGTTCTAAAGGAATGGAAACAACATGCTTTTCACTCACCACACATAAATCATCACTGAGAAGGAGCCCAGCAGTGTCTTTGCAAACGTGTTGGAGAGAATTTGAAACGCAGTGAAGGTTCTTTCTTGATGACCCAAGCAAAAATGTTCATAAGCCCAGGGAGAGTCAGGGTCCATGTGGGTTACAGGGCAGTACAAGCTTGGCTAGCTATGGGCAGAACTGGCAGAGGATGGCCTGGCTCACAAAGGCACATGGGTACCAGGAAGGGATCTTTTGTAAAAGGCTCTAATGAGAGGGTCTGCCCCTGACTGGGACAAAACTACTGGCTTTGGTCAACACCACTCTGTGTCCAAATGCAAAGTCTAGGCTGCGCTCATAACCAAGAGCTGTTGTACAAGTAAGCAAGGTCAAGGGTCATGAGAGAGTTTTTCCTAACAAGTCAACCATAGTAGAAGGAGAAATTGGCTTGAAAAATCAAATAAAAACCTAAATAACACAGCAGAGGATTGGATGGTGGTGGTGGTGTGCCATGGAGCCAATTCCAACTCAGAGTCACCCTTTATAGGGTTTCCAAGGATACAAATCTTTACTGGAGCAGAAAACCTCATCTTTTCCCATGGAGTGCCTGGTGGACTTGAATTACTGACCTCGTGATTAGCAGCCCACCATGTAACCCACTATGCTACCAGGGCTCCTTAGAAGATTGGAGTAGACCCCAAAATATAACACATAGACGAACAGGCTGCAGTCAGGACTAGAGACCTGTGAACCCTGGTGAGGAGAGTAACAGGCAAAGTGGGTTGTATGTGAATCACAACTCCTGGGGTCACCCCTTTATGTATTCAAAGGGGCCAAGGTCAAATGCAGTGGCTAAGGCCTCATTGTCTAAGCACATTCCTAAGGAGATCAATATTTGGAATTCAACCCATTCTGGCTTGAAACCAGACCTCCTCTCAAATGCAACACCAGGTACATCAATAAAGTCCTGGGCAAGAGGTTGTCAGACAGGTGGGCTTCATAAGTCAAAGTAAATGTCAGTTTCCACACAGAGTCCCCAGGTTGGCGGTTGCAGGAAACAGGGGGGTAGGTGCTAAATCTGCCTTGAAGAGCCATCTGATTTAGTCTGTCTACTGGGTCACCTTTATGCTGAGTTACCATCGCCAGGGAATGTGAGTGCCCCAGGAAGTAGAAGAATCTTTTCTTCCCTTTCTGTCATTCACCGTCTTTCTCTTCTAGTCATTATATTTTCATCTATGGTGCTCAGTCAATGTTGATTGGATTGGAATTTGGAATTCATCTTATTATAGTTCATCCTATCAACTTTATGCATTACATGGAGGTCCAGTCTCATTCACTCCTGCCCTCCCACACTGCGTTGTCCTCTGAGCTGAGAGTCAAAAGCCTACCAAGAGAGGAGCAATGGTGAGCCTCACAGGTCCTCTGGGTGAGGAAGGAATCCCAGCAGGGCTAATGCACAGACTTACCTAGGTGTGGTGGATCCTATCATGATTGACTTAGCCGAGACCTATCATGTGCCAAGCAGTGACCATGCAGACTAATGTATGTTCGTGGCAATCCACTAGTTGAAAACCTATTTGTGAGACAAGAAAGGAGCATTGGTGATGCTCTGGTTATACACTGGGCTACTAATCAAAATGTCAGCAGTTCAAAACCACCAGCTACTTGCAGGCCCTTTGCTCTTATAGCTCTAATCTGCCCTATAGTCTGGATGACAGTGGATTTGGTTGGGTTGGGTTTGTGAGATTACACGTGTCTGAACCAAGTCTATTCTAGAGAAAGGACTTAAAGAGAGGAGGAAATGGAAGACAGCAGAATTTCCTGGTGAGAAGTCAGGTGGCCTTTGACACTAAGCAGACCTGTACCCAACTCTGACCAGCTCTCCTTTCTTCAGTCAATGCCACCCCCTCCTTTGTGTTGTTTTCATGTATGAAGGAAGAGACAGTGGAACCACCCTCCTGTAATTATCTCAAAGATTATGTGAGATCTTTAAATGGTTATCTCATTTCTTCCCACTTCCCTCCATAGACATGCATGAGAAATGCCTTATTAACATAAATATTAGTGGGGATCCAAAGAGCGATAGAATTCTTTTGGATCCAAAGTCAAGGAAAATATGTTGGAGAAAATAACTAGAGAGCCCTGTAGCACTGAGGGGGTTGGAGAAGCTGAGAAAAGCAGAGTGGTCACCTCTGTGATGAAGACAAAACAGGCTGACCATAGCCACAGTAATGAGCAGGACACAAACCCTTCTCTGTATTCTCTGACCCCAATCCCAAATCAAGGATTCCTTTTTCTGAACACCTTTTGCCCTCCTTAACTTTTGATTTCAGTCATTCAAATGACAATATATTTTGAGCGCTATGCATTATTCCAAGCACTGGGCATACAGCCCCAAACAGCAGCTCACCTACTTATCATTGTTGTAGTTAAGTGCAGTTGAGTTGGTTCAACTCATACAGTATAGGATTTCCTAGGAGTGGCTGGTGAGCTTGAAGCACTGACCTTACAGTTCAAGCTGACCTTGCAGTCCAGTACATTAACCTGCAGTGCCACACCAGGACTACCAGTCACTAGGGAGTCCATTGATGGAAGAGACTCTGGTGCATGGCACTTCTGAGCTCCCCATGGCACTGAGCACACCAAAATAGCCCAACCAGTTGCTCTTGAGTCATCCGGCTAATGGTGCCCCATGCATGCCAGCAGAGAACTGTGCTCCAAAGGATTTTTAGTGGCTCAGATTTGGAAAGCAGATCACCAAGTTTGTCTTCCTAGGTGACTCTAAGTTGACCAGAATCTCCAACTATTCAGTGAGCAGTGAGTGTCTTAACCCTTTGTACCACCCAGGACTCTAAAAGAGCTTGTTGTTGTTGTTGTTGTTGTTGGGTTCTAATTTAGTCGGTACTGACTCATAGTGACCCTATGTACAACAGAATGAAACACTGTCCGATCCTGGGTCAACCTCACAATTGTTGCCACACTTGAGCCCATTGATGCTGCTACTTTGCCAATCCATCTCAGTGGAGGTCTTAATCTTTTTCTCTGACCCTCCACCTTACCAAACATGATATCCTTCTCCAGTGACTGGTCACCCCTGACAATATGTCCGAAGTATGAGAGACGAAGTTTGGCCATCCTGGGCTCTAAGCAGCATTCTGGCTGCACTTTTTCCAACACAGATCTGATGGTTCTTTAGGCAGCCCATGGCATTTTCAATATTCTCCTCCAATGTCGTAACTCAAAAGCATCAATTCTTCTATCCTCCTTATTCACTGTCCAGCTTCTGCATCCATATGAGGTTACTAAAAATACCATGACTTGGGTCAGGTGCACCTTAGTCCTCAAGCTGACATCTTTGCTCTTCAACACTTTAAAAAGGTCTTGTGCAGCAGATTTGGATAATGCAATACGTCATTTGATTTCTTGACTCCTGCTTCCATGAGTGTTGATAGTTAATTCAAAAAGGATGACGTACTTGATAACTTCAATCTTTTCTCCATTGATAAGGATGTTGTTTATTAGTTCAATGGTAAGAATTTTTGTTTTCTTTACATTGACATGCCATCCATAACTAAGGCTGTAGTCTTTGATCTTCACATGGGGTTAGTGCATTCTGATTGATTGACTTTACTCCCCACCACTGTGCCCCCTCCAGACTTCAGATTCCACTTACTCCCTCACTTAGCTATTATCCTGATCTTGAGTCAGGAGAGGCAAAGCAACAATGTCAACACTCAGGAAAATGGGAGAGTTGCCCAGTGTGGTTTCATAGCCAGAGTGAAGGAGACATGGGTTCTTGTATAATTGAGGTTCCTAAGCAACAGTAATAATGATAATAACATCTTCAAATATATATATATATATATATATA
>NW_006408619.1:7155288-7175137 GCF_000296735.1 Chrysochloris asiatica
ATATATATATATATATATATATAGGATCTTATTAGACATTCAAAGAGCTTGCTGTTGTTGTTAAGTGCCATTGTGTAAGTTCTGACCCCTAGCGACCCAGTATAGTGTTTCCAAGGAGCAGCTGGTGAGCTCGCACTGCCGATTTCGTGGTTCAAACTGACTTTTTGGTCAAGCACATTAACCTACAGCACCACACCAGAGTTTGGCTGAGGATAGGAAAACAAGGTTTTCTTCTTTTATCTGACTTAATGGAACACTTTTGTTGTTGTTGTTCAATGCCGTTGAGTTGGTTCTAACTCATAGTGACCCTATATAGCATTTCCAAGGAGCAGCTGGTGGGCTTTGAACTGTGGTGAGAAGGCTGGGATTGATCCTACAGAGCCACACCAGAAGTCCTTAATAGGACACTAAGTGGTGATTAATAAAATAGCCTCTTTACCTTCTTTAATTAAATGAAATTTTGACATGACATCTTTGTCATTCACTCATTATGACTCAATAAATATACTTTCAAATTAACTTGATTGCCTTTGAAACGCTGACTTCAAGCTATTTTGATGCGCTGAGCACAATGCCTTTACCAGGATGTATTAGTAATTAATGTTTGTTGCTGCCCTGACTTGGATTTTGCCTGCTTTTCTGAAGATGGATTTTTTTTTTCTTGGCTGGTCATGCCATTTATAGAACACATCATTCTAGAAAGAATCTCCTTTAAGATTTGTTCAGGTTCTCGCCTGTGTTAACCAGCAATCCCTCTCCAAACATAAGTGAAAGAAAGAGGGCCTATTTCTCAGAGGGGCAGTTGGAGCTAGAATAACCCTTTCATGAACCACCTTGTCCAATTTGTAACATCTGCTACAATGAGTGGCTACCTCTGGAGACTTTTGTGATGAACACTCAGGCCCAGAGTCTTAGATCTAAGCAAAGCTCATTCTCTATCATACAGCATCCCAGTTAGAGACTTCCTTGGTGGGACCTGCAGTCTGCTTCCCACAGGAACCCATGGGATTGTTGCCATCAGCTGCCATCGAGTCAGGCTCAATTCATGACAAATCATGCACAATGGAATGAAAGGCTGCCTGCTCCTGCCACATCCCCATAATTGGTTGAGCAAGTGATATCTGTAACCCATATTGCTTCCATGGGCTAATTTCTTGGAAATAAACCCCCAGCCATTTCCCTTTTGTCCACTCAGTCTAGAAGCTCCAAAGAGAAGTCTGTTCAGCATAGTGACAATGCCCAAGCCTCTGCTGACAGGCAGGTGGTGGCTGTGCATGGAAGGTGAGAATTCTACTACTGACTGACCACTGTCCACATGACCTAAGAAATAAAGAACCTGAAACGACAGAGACAGGAGGGGACCCTGAAGAAGGATGACCAGAAGAAGCCAGGGCCATGTAAAGCTAATAACTTCTTTTGGAATCATTTAGGTCAATGCTTCAATTCACAGGCCAGAGAGACCTAGAGACACACTACGTGTAAGACAGAGAGCTGGAAGAGGCCAGCTCTGCTCAGTTTGAGCAACTGAGAATATTATGTATTCAAGATATTAGTAGTCTAGACAGTGTTAAACAACAGAGAAACCTGTTTTGTCTTCTTTTGCTTGGGCTTTCTTTGAGCACTATTAACAATGCAGAGCCTAAAAGCTCCCAGTCATTTTTTAGCACAGCCCATAATCCTATTTAAAAAGATTATTCCATTGTCCTGGGCTATCAGATCTTGGTTAAGAACTTATTTAAGTCAACATTTTAGGCAATTTGCACACATTAAAAAAAAGTTAAATAAAGCCACTTTTGTATTCCTTAAAGAGATCTAAGCTCCACAGTCTTGACTGTGGACAATGCTAGTGGCTTCTCTATTTTCCTCTAAAGAATCATACAAATTCTGGGCTCTGCTACCCCTTTGGTTCCTGATTTCTAGTGGGGCTAGGGGATAGAGCAGAAGTCTGAGCCTCTGAACCACAAGCTTGGTTCAAGTTCTCCAGCTGCTCCTTGGAATCCCTATACAGGGTCACTATGGGTTGGTACCGACTTGACGGTACTTCACAACAACAACAAACTTGTACCTATACGGTCTGCCATATCTATTTCAAACAATGGCATCACCAATCATCCTAAATTTCTATAGGTGTCATTTCCTCCTTCCTCCTCCCTAATACCCACACTTCATCAGCTTCCATCATGCCAGTTCAATCTCTCACAATGCCCCCTCATTCCTCGCCCATACCCCCACCCCCCATGATCTTATTGTTGTTAAATACTGACAAGTTGGTTCTAACTCACAGAGACCCTGTATAGGTTTTTTAAGGCTTTAAATCTTTGCAGGAGCATAGAGGATTATCTTTTTCCCATGGAGTACCTGGTGAGGTCAAACCCCCAACCTTGTTCTTCACAGTCCAGTGCTTATCATATGGGGCCACCACACTCCCTGTTTCTGTGATGGGCACCTTTCAATGTTCAGTATTCCTGCCTCCTGACTTTCATGTACTTGGTAGCCCCCCTCAATCCCCCTTGATTGTGGGAAGAACATAGTGCCTTGTAACCAACAGAGCCAACCCAGCCACCGTCAAGTCCATTCAAATTCACAGCAATCCCATTTGTGTCAGAGGAGAGCTGTGCGCCATAGGATTTTCAATGATGGATATTTTGGCGGCAGATAGCCAAGACTCCAGGTGGACTGAAACCTTTTTGTTAGAAGCCAAGTTAACCCTTCGCACTACCCAGGAACTCCTTCTAACCAATAGAAAATGGCGCAGGTTGATGGATGTCAATTTCAGCATTCACTTACAAAAGAGTGTCTTTCATTTTATTTGCCTTTCTCTGGCTCTTCTTGCTCATGTTCTGGTAAAGAAAGTCACCAGCAAGGAACGATAGGGGATCTCCAGTCAACAATCATCAAGACACGAAGGTCTTCAGTCTAATAACTCCCTGAACTGAGTTCTGCTAAATTCACCAAGAAACCTTTGGAAGGTGACAACAGCGCTCCATTGCAGCTTCATGAGAGACCCTGAGTTTAAGGACCCAGCTAAACTGTGAACGGAGTCCTGACCCAAGAAACTGAGCTCCTCAATGGGTGTTCTTTTTACAACTCTGCGTTTGGAGTAAGTTTTCTTACAGTCAGACTTAACTAGAACAATCTCACTTCCAGTATGTCTTCAACTTTATCTCTTCTGTCTGGAAAATTCTACGGAGCTGCCTAACTGTTTACCTGCCTCCCTTGTGTCCCTGACTTTAGTCTTTCATCCCAAACGTCATTACGTGATCTTTCTAAAACACAGGACTAAACATCTTGCTGCCAAAGAGAGGAGATTTGGGCCATCAACTCCCATTTCAATCAGATCAGTTTCAATTTTGCTTATTTTCCAATTTATGCTTCTTGATTAGGTTTCATTCGAGAGAATAAAAAAATAAATAAATAATTGAAATGATCCTTCCATTGTAAATTTTAAAATAAGAAACTCTGAGTGTTTGTAGTCATAGGGGAATTGACAAATATCCCACAGATGCAACTTTTGGACACAATGGGTTTGCTCCTCTCTGCATCCTTGAGGTTTGGTGTGACTATGTGACTTGTTTGACCAACAAAAACTAAATGACACGTATTGCTTGCGACTGAAAGGATTTAGTTGTGAGTGCTGAACTCCCACATCCCTACTCCCTGCCATAGTGATCATGGAAGTGTGGTTGTAAATGGAGTCTGGGAGAATGTCTAAACATCAGAGCCCACATGCTAACTCCTGAAACATGTAGCATGAGTGAGAAATTAATCTCCGTTGCAGTAAAGCCACTTAGATTTGGAGGCTACATGAGAGAAAGATGAGGCTCTCCACTTCTGCAAAAATTAAAGTCGCTGTGAGTTAGAATTGACTCAATGGAAGGGGTTTAGTTTGTTGTTGAGTTTGTCACCACAGCACAGCCCATCCCATACCAACTAATACAACAGACCATGGAACGTGTCCGATCTCTCAGTTTATAGATTATCAGACTAAGCAAAGTTATGCCCGAGGCCCAGACCACTCATGTCAGAGCCTTGCCCACTACACTAGGGAGGTACCCCTATGCCTTACTGTGTCCACAAAAGACTTGAGCCCACTGACCCCAGCACCAGGAAAGAGAAAGAGTGAAAGCAGGAGCTGGGAAGACCCCTCTGCTGGTCTTAGCCAGATTCAGTGATGGAGGTCTAACCCCTTGTTTAGTTCTGTCATTAGTATTGACTTCTTCGCAGCCCCTCTTGAATGTAGGGTAGGATTGCTATTTAGAGAACTCAAATCCTTTTGAGTGTTTACATCAAGTCATAAATCGTTCCCAAAATGGACTCAGAACTTGAGACTTTCTTGCTGTGTTCTGAAGACCTGAATCTGGCCAGAGGGAAAGGCAGCAATTGGTCTGATTTATTCTGCACAGGACATCTCTAGTGCTGAATGGGTTTTAAAGGGTTTTGAAATTGCCTTTATCATGCTTTGTGGGCTTTAAGCAAGATGGTCATATGCTCTACATGCCTAGACCTGCCCCAGGGTACACCTGTTGCCCCAGTGTTGCTCCTTCTCAAAAGGTCCCAGTTTGGAGGGCAAGGCACAAGATCTCCCAACTTTTTAGACACCACCCTCCCCCCCAGTCACCTGTAAGGTTTTATTTCCTAATTCTCTCCACAGCGTCCACCATGTGGTAGAAAAGGAAGGATTCCCACCACTGCACAACTGCCAAAAAGAGTCAGCTTCAGCCAGTAGCTAGGATGTGGAACTCCTGGGTCCTGGTCTCCCCTCTGATGTCATCTAGCTGTGTGATTTTGGAAAAGTTATGGACTTGGATCAAATGGCCCTTTCATTTCCTTCCAGTCATTGGTTTAATGAACCTGTTTATTGGAAAGCTTGCCAACCATGGGGGCCAGACATTGAGAAAATCACAAAGACCCCCAGCACTGAACACAGATAGAGTCAATCCCAGGAGTCGTGGACATATTTACAGCTTTTTTCTTTCAAATCCATGTAGATGCTGTAGTGATTAATGAAATGCTAAATCATTTCAAAACGTTGCTGGGTTTGGAGTAACTCTGTATCCTTATGGGTTTTCTCAATCAACACAACTCTAAAAGTGTCTCTAGTACCAGACTGGGGAGAGGAGTCAAAGGTAGAATGTATTGTCATTAAACAAGGATCCTCAGAGTGGAACAGATGAAGAGTCACTGATGCGGTAAGCAATCAATAGAAGTGCTTGCAAAATGTCTCATCTGCATAGTTCTTTTCTCTGAGGAAAGGCACTGTGGCTTTCCCCAGCCTCTGCAAGGAGACTGTTGCTCAGAGAGTAATGAGCAGATTATCAGAAGCCCTGCTTATTCCCATCCCACCTGTAACATCAGCTTCTAGTCGTTGCATTGCTACTTTGTGGCAGGGATGGTGACAGGTGCATTACACAGGCAAGGCAGTCCCCCAAACAGATGAGGAAATGAAGGCACAAAGGAACTCTGATAGAGACACCTCATCTCTGTGTCCTGTTGTCCAGGATCATCCCACTATCATCTGAAGGCTGAAGCCAAACATCTGTTCTAAACAGGATTTCCTTGAAAGAAAACAGGCCTAAGGGGCAATGGTTAGTGGAGGGAGATCAGAATAAGGCCTATAACATCCTAAAAAATCCAACCCCACAAAGAATACTGTGGGCTTCTCCTGCCAGAGGTATTAAAATAGTCACAGGTAGAATGGAAGTCAATTTTCTTTAAGAGATTCTTGTTTAGTCCCATGGAGTCGGTTCTGACTCATAGTGACCCTACACAGGGTTTCCAAGGCTGTAAATCTTTATGGGAGCAGAACGCCTCATCTTTTGCCCACAGTATCACTGGTAATTTCGAACTGCTGACCTTGAGGTTAGCAGCCCGATTCATAACCACTATGCTACCAGAGCTCCTTTAAGGGATAAGGGGAATAAAAGGTAGATACACGAGAGAACTTATTTAGATTTTTTTAATGTGCACCTTAGAAGGTTGTCAGCAACAGAATAGCTCCTGAGCTTCATTCTACTTCCCTTTTTCAGTTACACTGGAATTAAAGGGAAACACTCTGCATTATTTTTCTATTTTAGCATTTTCTACAAAAAGGCTCACAATGCAGGCTGAGAGACTGAATCCAGGGTGCTGGCTCTCCCTTTGTGAGCTCTGGCAGAAGGTCCTTGTTTCTTTGAGCTTTTGCTAACCTTTTGTTCCTCCTTGGAGGTCTCCGCTTAGCATCTCTCTCCCCCAGTACATACTTGCTCCTGGGCAGACTCTCTTCTTTTGCTAACTCAGAAGCACTGAAGTTTAGGACACACTTGACACTGTTAAGGCCTCATTAACAAAATAAATAAAACTCTATTCCCCATAGGAATTGTATCCAGAGGCATCAAGTTGATTTTTGTGGATCACAACTCAATCCATAACCAACAGTATCTTCTTAAGTCACCAAGTGGAAAATCCTCCTGAGCCACAGCAGCTCTTATACCAAGGGGTTCCCACTCCACTCCCTCTCCCCACAGCCCCCGGGGTTCCCTCTGCTTTAGTCCCTTCCTGGTCTTAATCCTTTCATTCTCTCTCAGTAGCAGTGCTGAGACACATTTCAGGTTCTCTCTGGGTCTATGGAAACAGGGAATTTTACTCAGGAAATCACCCTCCATGTCACGTCATCCAGTGCCCGAATCTCAGTTCTGTGGGCTTGGAGACTGTCAGGGACAGAGGTTAGATGTATTCGGGGTAACCAGAAGCATGAGGGAGGGGGTACCCATGGCTACCTTTGCTCTGGAGCATGTGAACTCAAACACGATAATGTCTTTCATCTTTTATCTTGCTTCACTCTAAAGATTATGTTGGCCTTCAAATATTTATGTCAAGAGGCACTTCCTCACATGAAAATGGTGCAGTCTTAGAGCAGAGTTCCTTTCTTCTTATTCCCTTTCTTGTGAAAAACTATGTGAGGCACAGAGGTCGTGCTCACTGACTATGCCTCTACATTCCTCTACATTTCCTCAGCCTCTCTTGCAATTAGCTTGGGAATCTATGGCCAGTGCAGGTAAACGAAGACAAAAGCAACATACATGACCCTCTCAGCCACACATACAGTGAACCATGGATGGCTCCTTACTAACTCTTCCCTTGCATCCCAGCAGCAATGGGGCCTCAAGTGATGGAAGCCATTTACAGTAGTCCTTCCACCTCCTTCCCATCTGCTTGTTGTTAAGTGCCATCAAGTCATTTCTGACTCACAGCCATCCTGTATAAGGTTTCTAAGGAGCAGCTCATGAATTTGAACCACCTTCCTTGTGACTCAAACCAACCTTGCTGTCTAGTGCTTATCCTACAAGATCTTCAGTAAGTGAAATTTCTCACCAATTTGCCACTTCACACTGGGGAGATAGATTTGCATTTGTGTTCACATTGTAATGATCTGAGCTTCCATCTCCTTGCCCCATCAGTAACTTAACCTACATTAGAGTGTTGTTGTTGTTGTTGTTCTGTGCCTTGGAGTCAGTTCCGACTCATAGTGACCCTGTACAGGGTTTCTGGGGCTGTAAATCTTCATGGGAGTAGAAAGCCTCATCTTTCTCCCAAGAAACACCTGATAGTTTCGAACTGCTGACCTTGCGGTTCGCAGCCCGATTAGTAACAACTACCAGAGCTCCTTTACATTAGAGTATACCGTGTTTATTTATTTCAAATCAGTTGTTGAAGAGCAGACTCTGAGGCATGGATACCCATGTGTGTCTGAGTACACCTCTAGTCCATGGATATTCCAGGGATGATTTTTGGAAGTAGATCTCTAGGCTTTTCTTTGAAGGTATGTCTGGGTATGGAGTTCTGGTGTGGTTGTTGTTGTTGTTGTTGTTGTTGTTAGGTGCCATCGAGTCAGTACTGATCCATAGCGACCTTATGCACAGCAGAACAAAACACTGTCCGATCCTAGGCCAACCGCACTACTGTTGCCATGCTTGAGCCCATTGATGCTACCACTTGGCCAATCCATCTCATTGGGGGTCTTCCTCTCTTTCTCTGTCCCCCCACCTTACCAAACATGATATCCTTCTCTAGTGACTGGTCCCTCCTGATGATACGTCTGAAGTATGAAAGACCAGGTATGGTACTGTGGGTTAATGCACTGGACTGCAAAGTCAGTTTGATAAGCAAAGTCAGTTGTTCAAGCTCATCAGTCACGCTTCAGAAACCCTATCCAGGGATGCTATGGGTCGGAACTGACTTGACGACACTTAACAACAACATGTCTGGGTGTATTTGAACCACACACCTTTCAGTTAGTAGCTGAGTACTTAGTGTTTGTACTACCCAGGGACTCCAGAAGTGTGTCCAGCAGTTTCCAAAGACGTCTTCATGTGTGCTTACAAAGTCATCCATAAGGCACAGTTTCCACAGAGAGACTTTGCTTTGATTCTCCTTTTCTGCCTCCCACTAGTCAGCTCCCACTGCCTGAGAACAAGAAGACTTCTGTGCCGAGGAGAATACTACTGCCTCCGGGGCTCCAAACCCCCAATCATCAGGGCTCAGAGATGTTCTGACTTTTGAGTTCTTGCAGGAAAAAAACATAGCCTCCTTCTCAACGTGGCTAAAGTAAGTCTCCTTGGATCTCAAACACCTCATGGACTGGGACCTAGAAGTCTCATGTGTCATACCTAATTAACATGGCATCCAAACAAGTCCAAGGTAATGAGTCCCCAATCCCTTTTTCTTCTTCTTGCCCCTTGACCCTCAATCCTAATGCATTCTCTCCCACTCCTCACCCCACAGTTGCCTCCTTGCCCATCAATGTGCTGAGGAGTTGGGTGGGGCAGGGTGCGTTCTTCTATGTTGTCAGTCTCAGAACCCCAGCCTGTGGTAGAAGGCAAGTTAAATGAAGATGGGTCAAGTTAGTAGCAAAAGACTTACAAATGATGGAAATCCGTAACAAACAATGAGAAATGGAAATAACGTTTTACCCTGATACATGGTAAATGCCTGCATTCTCTCGGAAGTACTCAGGTCCTGGTTGAAAGAGGGAAGATCTAGGCTAGTCCGGGCTCCACCACCTCTGCTCTCCACTTGATTAGGACTCATAATGCCCCTAGAGGACAGAGGAGGATTGCCCATAGGATTGCCAATGGTAAATCTTCAAGGGAGCAGAGTACTCATCCTTTTCCTGTTGAGCGGCTGATCAAAAACTTCCAGCGCTTCACCCACTGTGCCACCAAGGCTTCTGAGTCCAGGTCTAGGAGCAGTTTAGTCATAGGGATGCCACAGGAGTCATGAAATACTGACTTCTTCCTCTCCTTCCTCTGAGGACTGGCCTATCCTCCCCATGAGCAATCACTTCCATGTTGGTGTTGGTGGTAGGTATCGTGGAGTCGGTTCCGACTCATAGTGACCCTGCATAGGGTTTCTGAGGCTGCAAATCTTTACGGGAGCTGAAAGCCTCATCTTTCTCCCATGGAACAGCTGGTAGTTTCGAACTGCTGACCTTGAGGTTAGCAGCCCGATTTGTAACCACTACGCTACCAGAGCTCTTTCATCACTTCCATGAAGTAGGAGAATCAGGCTGTTAGTTCTGGTGGGAGGTCCAAATCTCTCCTTGGTCCATCCTGAGCTCTTTGAGGAAACAAGAGAAGAAAAGCTCACTTACTTACCTGCGTATTTACTTCTTCACTAACAGTACTGCCTAGTTCTTGCCCATTCCCTACTCTGCCCACCCCCACCTACAAATAGAAAAAGAGATTTACTACATTATTAAGCTTGGAGTCCTGCTATGGTGCTGTAGGATAAGCAATGGACTTCTAACCACAAGGAAGTTGGCAGTTCAAATTCACCAGCCAGTCCTTAGAAGCCCTACACAGGGTCACTGTGAGTCAGAACTGACCCTAAAGCACCTAACAACAACAACTCTGAGCATGGGGTGGGTGAAGTCAGCAGTCATTCTCCTCATCGGGAATCTACCTTCAGTTTCCCATGCATACTCAGCTACACATTCATGTGCACACACACACACACACACATACACACACTCTACATAGGCACATAGGGTAGTAACCTAGTAGCAACTGTTAGAATTATAACAAGGCAATGAAGGTCCTCTTTCTTACCACCATTCAGGTCAGTGGACAACGGAAGCCATTGCTGATCTGAAAGACCTTGAGAAGGATCTCCTCACAGATGGAGGACTCCAAAAGATGGCTTCTTCCTGCCTAGTTTTGCTGGGAAGGGATTTGGGAGAGCAAGAGGCTGCCTTATCTCCGTTCACCCTTTACTTCCAAGGCCTTCTGGAGATTTAGTGCTCTGCAAGACAGCAAGAGAGGACAGGTTATGGTTCAAGAGCAGGGCAGGTCCTGGGTCACCCAAGGAGCCTTCAGCAGAGCCCAAGTCCACACCACTGTCCTCCCTGGCCCCGGCAAACTCTCTGAACTTTCTCACCCCTAAAACATCGTTGTCCACCATGGCCATGTTCTTCCAACTTCCTTGCCTGGCCTCTCATTTCTGAGCTTCTAAAGCCCCCTCACACTTATTTTTCTAATACCAAAATTTAAAAAAAGAAAGAAAGAAAGAAAAAGGAGCAAAGAAAGGGAAAAAAATGTCTTCATGTGTTCAAAGTAAATGAAAATCAATGATTTAAACAACAAGAGAGAGAGAGAGACTACTCTTGGAAGCATTTGTAGTCAGCATGAAATAAAAACTACTTTCCTCATACCCCAAGAGTCCAAGATCCTCCTTAATAAAATGCTACAACCATTTTGGTTTTCCCTCAAGTCAATGCCAAGTACCTATCCTTTCGCCTCTGGATGGACCCCTTGTTTTTCTCTAACTGGGTAAAGGGAGCATCTCTGCCAAGCCCTGAAATTATATTTCCACACTACTCAGTTGCATTTTTTCCAAACTCAAGAATGGGTGTCCAGAGCATTCCCAGAAACAGGAAGCTGTTTGCACTTACCTCAACAGCACTAAAACATGGGGTGAGGACAGCTGAGTCCACGCCTTTCCTGGGCCACTTCCCAGGGGGCATGTGATGGGGACAGCCCTGGGACAATCCTCCATGAGCAGTTCCCTGGCCAGGGGGGTCAGGCTGAGCAGCCTTTCTAGGGGTGACCCCTGCTCACTTCCAGAAAACTCCTGAGGGTTCTCCTGTCTACCTCAGCTCAGGGGCAGGCCTGCCTGACAAGCATACAAATCATCTGTTGACTTAGATTCACATCAAGGGGAGGGCCAGGGCTCCCCAGGCAAGAGATGACACGGCTACTTATGAAGCTGTAGAGAAGGAATGTTCTAGTAACATGAGGCCAAGCCCCAAGGCCATCCTCGGGGTCTTCCATCCACCCACCCGAGACAAGTGTCTAAAGCTTCCCGCCAAGTCAGGGAAGGGTTTGTTCCAAAAGCAATTTAAAGGGCCAAAGTAATTGACTTTCTATTAGCTTCCTTGAGGGACTATTTCATTCCATCGACCTACGGTCATATGCAGACATAATGTCTAACTCAGGGAGGCAAGAACAATTAGCAAGATCCCGAATTGTGTTTTTCGTGGGCTGTCTGTTTATAGTAACCCATGGTCAAAGTTAAGACATTTGCTTGTAGGAGCTGCTAAAATGGGTCTACATACCCTTAAACTACTCCATGGAGGCAGCCTCTGCAAACACACGTTTGGGTGCTAACACTTCTCATTGCGAAATTGCCGCTTTCTTAGGTGAGCTTTGGAAGGGGGGTAATCAGAAAAGACAATTCAAATGGTCAATTTTTGACCACTTTCCAGACCAAGTTCCACTTGTAGTGTAAGGGGACCCCAGAGCTCTCACTCTAATGGAGAGAAGACAGGATCTGAGGCAGGTAGCAGTAGGAGTCATAAACAGAGGAAACTGGCTACTACAGTCCTGTAATTATGCTGGTTTCTAAAGGAGCTCTGGTAGCGTAGTGGTTACAAATTGGGCTGCGAACTGCAAGGTCACCAGTTCGAAACTACCAGCTGCTCCGCGGGAGAAAGATGAGGCGTTCTGCTGCCGTAATGATTAACAACCTTGGAAACCCTGTGCAGGGTCGCTATGAGTCAGAACCGACTCCACGGCACATCACAACAACAAAGGCCTTAAAGTGGGCGAGAGGAGAAAAACCTGCATTGTAGTTTAGATCATTCTGACACCTACTGACCCCAGGTGACCGAGTAGAACCAGCCCACAGGAATTACAAGGCTGCCAACCTACAGAAGCTGGCTGCCACATGTTTCTTCTGCAGAGCAATTGGCAGGTTTGAACAACAGACTTTTTGGTTAGCAATAAAACACTTAACCATTACACCATCAGACCTCCATGTAAAATAAGTGAGTGATTAGAGACAAAGAAGGGAAGCAGGGTGGTTTGCTGGTAGAATTCTTACCTTCCACGAGAGAGAACATGTTTGATTTCAAACCAACATACTTCATACACAACCACCTGTCAGTAGAGGCATACGTGTTCCTTTGACACTGAACAGGTTTTAGCAGTATTCTAAACTAAGAAAAACCAGGCATCAAGGCCTGGTGATCTACTTATAAAAACCCTATGAATCATAACAGCCTATCTGTAACTGGTCATTGGGTTAGTGCAAGATCAGAGAGTTATTTGCTTAAAGCCCTAGCTTCTATGAGGTGTCACTTAAAGGCCTCGGAATGCAAGGGCCAACAACACATTGCCTACAATATCATCATTCATTCAGTATATAATGGTTGAGCACCTTCTAGTGCACTGAGTCACCATGAGTTGGAGGCCAGTGTATAACAGCTGGCGACAACAAGAGACAAAGAGGCATGCAGAGGCTGAGACGTTTGAAGGGGGGAACGCATTTAGAGCGAAGGTGGTGATGTGTTACAGCAATGGTTCTCAATTGAAAACTCAGGCAAACACAGACTGACAGACCTCACTTCCAGAGTCTCTGATTCAGTAGGTCTGGGGAATGAGCTGACTATTTGCTTTTCTAGAAAGTTCCCAGGCGATACTGATGGGACTGGCCTGGGGCTCACACTTTGAGAACCACAGAATTCGAACATATACTTAAACCAGTGAGCGAACCTCAACTCAAACCAGTTGAAGCAAAGAAATGATTGAGCAAGCTACTGGTTCACTGACGCAGAGAATTTCCAAGTAGAGATGACTTTAGGCACACCTGGATCTAGAGGCTTAAACAATGTCATTGGACCTCAAATGCTTTCTCCATTGCCAACCTCCGTTTTCTCCTCTGTTAATTTTACCTTCTGGTGAGTTTTCAGTGCCTAGAACCCTGGCATTTCAACTTATAATATCATTATACTTCATTTTTGTTTTTTTAAAGAGGAGTTCTGCTACCTTAACAATTTCACAGAACTCCAAGAATTGAGTTTCTTTTGACCTGACAAAGTTCAAATTCCTACACCCGGCCCAGCTGAGAAGATAGAATGTTTTTATTAGCTAGTCATAGATCTTGTAACTCTCCTGGACTAAAATTTGGCATGAGTGACTCTCAAAAGGGGAAAAAAAAAGGGTACATATATATATATATATAGAAATTGCTCTGATAGTATAGTGTTTACCAGTTGGGCTGCTAATCACATGGTCAGCAGTTTGAAACTATCAGCAGTTCCATGGGAGAAAGATGAGGCTTTCTGATTCCCTAAACAACCACCATCATGTATATATATAATATCCAAAACCATTGTCATTGGTTCAATTCCAATTCATATCAACACTAGGACAGAGTACAACTGCCCCCTGGATTTCTAAGGTGGTAAATCTATACCAAAGCAGACGGCCACATCTTTCTCCTGTAGATTGGGTTTAAACTTCCAAACTTCCAGTTAGCTGAGGGCTTAACCACTGTACCACCACCAGAACTCCATATATGGTGATGTATGGATAGGGCTTCTGAGGAACGGTAGGTGGGTTTGAAGGCCGACCTTTCAGTTACCAACATTTATCAAGCCCTTACTAAGTACCAGCAATTATTTCCTTACAGCATCTCCTCCGGTGGACATGATGAAACTGAAGATCACGGGAGTAGAGAGACAAACTGTTCCGGAATCATGCTTCTAGTAACAAAAAGAATTAGGTTAAAACTCAGAGTCAAAATCCAAACCCTGAGTTTTTAAACAGTGCACTAAGCTGCCTCTCTTAAGAGAATAAAGACTTGGTTAGGAAAAGAAACATTCAGAGAAAGTGATAACAACATAGTTAAATATATAGAAATTATGTAACGGAAAAATGCAATCTTGAAGAACTGGGATAATTGAGGAATTTCTCATATAGGAGATAAAATTTGGAGTGCCTAAGAAGAGAGAAAAGTATCTAGAAAACTAGGCAAGAAATCCAAGTAGGAGACGAGCGTAAGAAAATTGAGAGCTATACTGGGAAATGGAGTAGAGTGAGAGAGAATAGGAATGACTCATAGACAAAAGAGATAAGAAACAAGAGACTGGGATTTTGAATGCCAGAGTCCAAAATGTATTTTATATGTCACGGATTCTAAACCAGGTTCCTTATAAGAGAAGCACCATGGGAGGCTCTCTACATACGTAACCTCTTAAGTCTTAACCATTAGCTCTACGATGTGACGAAAATCCAATCATTAGAAAAGACCATTAGCTTGGTAACATAGAAGGTCCATGAAGCAAGGGAAGCCCTCAATGAAATTGGTTCACACAATAGCGGCAACAGTGGACTCCAACACACCAACGATCATGAAGACCCCACAGGATTAGGCAAGAGTTTCTGCTTCACATTGTGTTGCCATGAGAGGAGCCAACTTGATGGCAACTGGAAACACAAACAACAACAGAATAGAAAATGTGGACTCATTGAAAATGTCATCCAAACAGTGATATGTGACATGTGAGCATTCCTGATATTATTTCCCCAAAATATATAAGAACACTATTGTTGTTGTTGTTGTTGTTATTAAATGTTGTCAAGTCAGTTCCAACCCATGGTGAGCCTGTATAGGGTTTACAAGGAGCGGCTGGTGAGCTTGAACTGCTGACGTTGTGGTTCAAACTGACTTTGAAGTCCAACGTATTAACACACAGCACCACAACAGGACTTCTGTAAGAACACTAGAGCTACAAATTGTAAGATTATATGACAAAAAGGTATAACACAGGGTTATACCAAATTAAACAGATGGCTTCAGTACTTCTCTGGGTCTTTTGAATGAGTATTGTGAATCTTCCAGAAGGAAATATAGTTGTCAGTGCTTCTGAAAGCATCCATCCTTTCCAAGAAATCATTCTTGGAACTCTAGTTCTGCAGAACTCACTTTGGGAAATGTCGCATTAGGATGATTGATTTGGTGGGAAAGAAGGATTTGCATTGGGCAAATGTGTGGCAAAAGACTTATTTAATGTTTTAAAGAGCAAAGATGTCACTTTGATGACTAAGGTGCTTCTAATTCAAGCCAAGGTCTTTTTAATTACCTCATATGCATGGGAAATCTTGATAATGAAAAAGGAAGACAGAATAATTGATGCATTCAAAATGCGATGCTATCAAAGCATATTGAATATAGCGTGGACTGCCAAAAGAAAGAACAAACCAGCCTTGGAAGAAATACATCTAGGATGCTCTTCAGAAGCAAGAATGGAGAGACGTTATTTTGAAAACTTTGGACAGTTCATCAGGAAAGACCAATTGCTAGAAAAGGACACCACGTGTGCTGAAAGAAGTAAGTGGCTAACAAAGTTGAAGGAAATCCTCAAAGAGGTGAATTGATACATTGGCCACAACAATTGGCTCATCCAGAAGATGACACAGGTCTGCACCACCTTTTATTCTGACATACATGAGGTCATCGTGATGCAGAGATGCTGAATGACAAACCAAGCAAAGCAGTTGGGATCTGGTGAAATGGTACGGAATGAACAGGTTCCAACTAAGAAGAGGAGCAGTGAGAATTGAAAAACAGACAAAAACTGAGTCCTGGTTTTCTTCAGCACCTCACAGGTGCTCTTCCTCTACAAATCCAGTACTTTCTCCCATGAGTCACCCGCCACACACACACACACACACATACACACACACACACACACACACACACACATTTCCTGAGCAAAGGTATCAGAACAGGGACTAACTGAACAGCACCTCATCATGTCACATTTTCCCCCTGGTGACCACAGGTCAGTGTTCCCACCTGGCTGCTTCTGCTTCCCCATCTGGCATATCAATATCCTGGCATTATCACTTGGCCCCAGCCTGCCTAGCTAGGAACCATTATGCCAATCCATCTCACTGGGGGTCTTACTCTTTTTCCTTGGCCCCCCGTTTTACCCAGTATGAATTCATTCATCAAGGTAGAGATACTACCAGCCCTAAATCAAAAGAACAAGAAAATAAACAGATAAGGACTAATTGCCAACAAGTCAATTCCAACTCAAAGCCACGCTATAGAGGGCTTCTAAGTGTTTATGACAGCAGACAGTTTCATCTTTCTTTTATGGTGTGGTTGGTGAGAATGAACTAAGAATGTTGTTCAAACTACTAATGTAGCGGGGTGAAGGGCTGCACACTAATTACTAATACTGGGGGATCACTGTCATTGTTGTTAAATTTCACTGAGGTGGTTCCAACTCATAGTGACCCTGTATAGGGTTTCCAAAGAGTGGCTGGTGGGTTTGAACTTCAACCTGTGGTTAACAGTTCAGTGTGTATGCTTCACAGCCACATCAGGACTCCAAGGAAAAGTGAATCAGGAAAAGCAAGCCTGGAAAAACAGACTTTAAACACAGAAATAACACCAGCTCTGGAACAAGGCAGACCTGGTATCTCATAGTTTGGGGCCTCTGTTTATCATTTGTAACAGTAATGCTTTCATTGTTGGTGTTACATGTCCCTGAGTGTGCACCAATTCATAGTGACCCTACGCACAACAGAACGAAACACTGCCTAGTCCTGTGCCAACCTCACAATCATTGCTACATTTGAGTCCATTGCTGTTAACCACTGTGCCAATCCTCCTCACTGGGGGGGATCTTACTCTTTTTCCTTGATCCCCCCATTTTACCCAACATGAATTCCTTCACCACGGACTGGTCCCGCCTGATAACACGTCCAAAGTATGAGCAAGGAACTCTGCCATTCTGACTTCTAAGGAGCATTCTATCTATACTTCTTCCCACACAGTTTTGTTTGTTCTTCTGGAAGTCCATGGTGCTTTTAATATTGTCCTTAACACCATAACTCAAATCTATCAATTCTTCTATAGTCTTTCTTACTTGTTGTCTAACTTTCACACGCATGCGACATGATCAAAAAGACCATAGCATCGGTCAGGGGCATCTTAGTCCTTAAACTGACGTCTTGTCTCTTGAGCACTTTAAAGAGATCTTCTGCAGCAGATTTGTCTAATGCAATACGTCATATGATTTCTTGATTGCAAGAAATGTTGATTGTTGATTGTTGATCCTAGCAAAATGAAGTCTTTGAAAAATTCAATCATTTCTCCATTTATCCTGTTACTTAGTGGTTTCTTATCTAGATTTTCAGAATCACCTGGGAGATTTTTTAAGGTACTTTTCAGAGTCCCTCCTGAGTTGAGTTCCTGGGAAGGCATGTGAAAATGTGCACTGTTGATGCTGGAGCCAGGGTGGAGGGATGGGCGCTGCCGTCAAAGTCTTCCTGACAGAAATCCCTCATCCAGGCGTCCCCAAACTCACCAGAACCCAATAAAATAAAAATACCGATACTCTTGGCTCCTCCTATAGAGTTTGATTTGGTTGATCCAGAAGGGAAAAATCTTGATTATATCAGGATTGTATCAAGATTGACATCGAAATTTAAAGAGACAGTATAGACATAAAACCAAACGGCCACCACTCGTCTGTCTGTCATGCTGTGGTGGTTTGAGTTGCTGTGATTCTGAGGCTATGCCACCGGTGTTTTAAATAACCAGCAGGGTCACCCATGGTGGACAGATTTCAGATGAGCTACAAAACAAAGACAGACTAGGAAGAAAGAGTGACAAACTACTTCCGAATCGCTAGTCACTGAAAACTCTATGAATAGCAGAGAAACATTGTCAGATACAGGATGGGAAGGTGGGAAGGCACTCAGAATGCGACTGGGGAAAAAAATGCCTCCTCAAAGTAGACTTGACCATAATGACATGAATAGAGTTACTGCCAAAAGAACCAATAGATCTGTTTTGGAAGAAGTGCAGCCAGAGTGCTCCTTGGAGGCCAGGATGGCTAAGCTTTGTCTCTCATACTTTGGACATATTGTCTGGAGGAAACAGTCACTGGAGAAGGATGTCATGCTGGATAAGGTGGAGGGTCAGAGAAAAAGAGGAAGACCCTTAACGAGATGGATTAGCCAAGTGGCATCATTGATGGACTCAAGTGTGGCAGCAGTAGTGAGGTTGGCCCAGGATCAGACATTGTTTCGTTCTGCTGTGCATGGGGTCGCTATGAGTTGGTTCTGACTCGATGGCACCTGACAATAACAGAAGGGAAAAATTACATCTGTAAAAAGCCCCTGACAATTCTTATAATCTGGTGCAGTTTGGGAAACACGTCTATAAATTATTTCAGGCGTTCTTAACCCTGGCTGCATACAAGAATCACCAGGAGAGCTTTGAAAACTCCCAGTTCCTGAGACTTAGCAGCACAATTAAATCAGGATCTCTAGGAGTGGGGCTCTGGCATCGCTCCTTCTTAAAGTTCCCCAGCTTGTTCCATAAGGTTAAGGAAGGCGAAAGTAAGACCATATCGATAAAGCAATCAATTCCTAACAAATACTAAACACCCAGTGATTGTATGACTATTAATTCATGCAAAGGGAATAGTGTGAACATGAAATAAAAGGGTCTTAAAATATTTGGGGGTTACATCGAATACTTCAGATATACAGCAAATTAGACAGAGGCATATCAAAATCATCCAGGTGCCCACTTCCCAGAATTTTAAAATATCAAAGTTTTATCATATATTAGCTAACATTTTTTTTAATCAATAAAACATGATATATACAATTTGAATTTTGCATACCTCTCCTTCCCATTCCAGAAAAAGCCACTCATGTTACTGAAATGTTTTCCCATCCTTTTAATATTTTATACAAATACATATATGTCCTTCTATATAAAGGAGCGCGGGTAGCGTAGTGGTTACAAATCAGGCTGCTAACCTCAAGGTCGGCAGTTCAAAACTACCAGCCATTCCATGAGAGAAAGATGAGGCTTTCTGCTCCTGTAAAGATTTACAGCCTCGGAAACCCTGCACAGGGTCACTATGAGTCGGAACCAACTTCTTGGTACTTAACAACAACTTCTATATAAGTCATATAGAATATTGCTTTGTATGTTTTACACATCTTTTTGTTATTGTTAGCTGCAAGGTAGTCACTTCTGACTCATGCTAACTAGATGCACAATGGAATAAAACATTGCTTGGCTCTGTTCCATCCACACAATTGGCTGTGAATCTGACCATTGTGATCCACAGGGTTTTCACTGACTTGATTTTCATGTTGTTGTTGTTGTTGTTAAGTGCCATCGAGTCGGGTCCGACCCATAGCGACCCTGTACAGGGTTTCCGAGGGTGTAAATCTTTACGGGAGTAGAAAGCCTCATCTTTCTCCCGCGGAGCGGCTGGTAGTTTCGAACCGCTGACCCTAAGGTTCGCAGCCCAATTCGTAACCACTACGCTACCTTGATAAATGATTTTCATATGTAGATACAAATTAACAGGTAGCAAATTATCACTGACAGAAATTTTGGCAGTAACTTTTCGGATGTCTTCATGTGTACAGGATTTTCTTCCAGCTCTGATTTATGTGATTAAGAAAAAAAAAAAAAATACGAAAAAGGTCTAGATGTCATGTCTGACTTCCTCTAACTTCCCAAAGGAGAAGGAGAATCCAACAAAAAA
>NW_006408619.1:7175237-7194160 GCF_000296735.1 Chrysochloris asiatica
AGCAATTCATCTCGTATGCCGTCTTCTATGTGATTAAAAAAAAAAAAAAAAATACGTAGAGGATTTGGGTGGCTCACAAAGTCACCCATCATGGGCCCTAAAGAACCAGATTCTGAACTCCTCCTCGGCCAAGCTGTCATTCAAAATGTTTCTACCAAACCCGTCCAGTGAAAACACCACTACCATTTTTTAAAAAACTAATAGTGTTCAAATATTTGGGTAAAAAATATTAACCAAAGGCAGATTGCTGTCTCTGGGTGCCATCGAGTTGATTCTGAGTTATGGTGATTCCATAACTGGTGGCAGGGTGGAGCTGCCCATAGGGCTGTGGTCCTTATAGGAACAGATCACCTGGTCTTGCTCCCTGGGACCACTGGGTAAGTTCAGCAGTGGCATCATTGTGGGGTCATGGGGGGCAGGGACAGAGATACAAACTGCACTAGGACACATTGTCAGAAGAAATAACACAAAAATGACTGTCTATAAAATTTTGTGCAGTGTTTCACAGAAATGTATTCCTTTTATAAAATGACCCTATTGTAAGCTTATTTTTCATGTATTAACATGCATACAAAGCTAGAACTCTAGGCTAACTTAATTGTTGAGTCTTCTAATGCACCTGGTGTGGCACTGTGGGCTAATGTGCTGGATGACTAACCGAAAGGTAGGCAGTTCAACCCACCAGCTGCTCCTCAGAATCCCTAAGCCGGGTCTCTGTGACTCAGAGCAGCACATCAACAGTGCACCTGGTCAGAGCTGTCACAACTCCTATCCAATTACAAAGACACTTCAAATCACCTGACTCCATCTGCACATACTAGCAACAAGTGCTATTGTTTTCTTTACTGCTGATGTTTCTACGGTGACTGATTTTACCCGATTTTCCAGTGTTTTGTTGTTGTTAGAAGCTGTCATTTCCAACTCACAGAAACTCAGCCAATTTCTGAGGACTGGCTAGTGCATTTGAACCACTGACTTTGCAGTTCGAACTGACTTTGCATTCCAGCACATTGTCCTACAGTGCCACACCATGGTTTTAGCTACAGTACTATAATAATTCATATTTGTGAACCTGTATTACCAACTTTCCCATCTCTCATCTGTCAGTTTGTCATACTGTGGTAGTTTACAGGATGTTGTTATTCTAGAAGCTATGCCACTAGTACTTCAAATATGAGCAGGGTCATCAATGGTGGACAGTTTTCAGCTGAGCTTCTAGACTAAGACAGATTAGGAAGAAGGAGAGATGTACTATTTCCAAACATTGAGTCACTGAAAACATTATGAATAGCAGTGGAACACTGTTAGCACCAGAATATTGGATACAGAAACACAATGAAGAACACCAGAATACAGTTAGATACAGTACCAGAATATGAGCACCTCAGGTTGGAAGACACTCAAAATACCACTGGGGAAGAGCTGCCTCCTCAAAGTAGAGTTGACTGATGACGTGGACCTTCATTTACTGACGGGGCACAAATCAAAATGAGGAGAAACAGCTCCAAACATTCATTAATAATTGGAACATGGAATGAACAGAAAACCTCAAAGGGTAGTTTAAGAAAACAGATTAAAGTATTATAACGAGATGTTCAAACACTTGGACTTAGAAGAAAACCAAAACAGGAAAACACTATCATCATTTCTCAAGCTGAAAGAATTGAGGGAAAAAATTCAAGCTTTGTCTTGCAATATTAAAGGATACTTTGAACCAAATATTGAATGATGCAGAAAGCCTCAAAAGAATATGGGAGGAATATACAAAATCACTGTATCCAAAAGAAATTATTGATGTTCAACATTTCAACAAGAATGTGATCAAGAGCCAACGGTACTGAAGGAAGAAGTCCAAGGTTCACTGAAGTCAATGGCAAAAAAACAAGGTTCCGGGAAATGAACAAACTGATGTAGCACTGGAGGTACTCACTCATTTATGCGAAGAAATTTGGAAGACAGCTATCTGGCCTACTTATTGGAAGAGAGGTGACCCAATGGAATGCAAAAATCATCAGACAATATCATTAATATCACACGCAAGAAAAATTTTGCTAAAGATAATTAGAAAACATCTGCAGCAGTACATTGACTAGGAACTGCCAGATGTTCAAACCAGATTCAGACAAGGATGTGGAATGAGAGATAATATTGCTGACGTCAGATGGATCTTGGCTGAAAGCAGAGAATTGCAGAAAAATGTCTACCTGTGCCTTATTGACTATGCAAAAGCTTTCAACTATGTGGATCATGACAAGCTATGGACAAGCATTGTGGAGAATCAGTATTCTGGAGCACTTAAGTGCTCATGAGGAACCTGCACATGGATTAAGAGGCCCCCTTCGAACAGAATAAGAGAACACCGAATGGTTTCAAGGAATGTGTGTGCCAGGGTCAGATTTTTTCACCATACTTATTCAATCTATATGCTGAGCAAATAATCTGAGAAACTGAGTTATATGAAGAAGAACATGACATCAGGAATGGAGGAAGACTCATTAACAACCTGCGATACGCAGATGATACAACCTTGCTTGCTGAAAAAGAAAGGACTTCAAATACTTACTAAAGATGATCAAATACCATACTCTTTAGTATGTATTTCACTTCAATGTAAAGAAGAAAAAAAAAAAATCCTCACCACAAGACCAATAAAAAACACCATGATAAATGCAGAAAATATTGAAGTTGTCAAAGGCTTCATTTTGCTTGAATCCACCATCAACACTCATGGAAGAAGCAGTAAAGAAATAAAACAACGTATTGCATTAGGCATCTGGTAGTGTAGTGGTTACGAATTGGGCTGTGAACCTCAAGGTCAGCAGTTCTAAACTACCAGCTGTTCCTCAGGAGAAGGATGAGGCTGTCTGCTCCCGTAAAGATTTACAGCTCGGAAACCCTGTACAGGGTCGCTATGAGTCAGAACCGACTCCACAGCACAGAACAACAACATTGCATTAGGCAAACTGGCTGCACATGACCTATTTAAAGCATTCAAGAGTAGAGATGTCAGCTTGAGTACTAAGTTGTGCCTGACCTACGCCATCCTATTTTCAATAGCCTCATATGCATGTGAAAGTTGGTCAGTAAATAAGGAAGACCATAGAAGAATTGATGTGTTTGAGTTGTGGTGTTGGAGAAGAATATTAAAGGTACAATGGACTTCCAGAATAAACAAATCTGTGTTGGAGGAAATACAACCAGAATGCTTCCAGGTCAAGATAGCCAGACTTCTTCTATCATACTTCTGATATGTCTTCAGGAGGGACTAGTTCCTAGAGAAGGACGTCATGCTTGGTAAAGTGGAGCATCAGTGAAAAACAGGGAGAGCCCTGCAACGAGATGGATTGGACCAGTGGCATCAGTAGTGGACTCAAGCGTCGAAGCAACTGTGAGGATGCTGCAGGACTGGCCAGTGTTGAGTTCTGTCGTCCATAGGGTCGCTGTGGGTTGGAACAGATTTGATGGCACCTAACAACAACAACCTATATAACTTTTGGGGAATGAAGTAGTAATTAAAAGAAAAGAAGAAAAACTGAAAAAAGGCCCAGTTATTAATAATGTAACTAATAATGTTTTAATTCAATATCGAAATAATTTACAATACAATTTTGTTGTTAGTATTCAAATGAGGGTAAGTCAAAAGTATTGCTACTAAGATTCTAGTTCATATATGCGCAGGCGTGTTCCAAAGAAACTGGTTTTGGACATGTGTCTACGATCAGTGAATGGTTGCAGAAAAGTTCTCTCAAGAATACATTTGTCTTGGTCTCATTATGGTAACTCCAAAAAAATGGTCCAATCAAAACAGCGACTTCTGAGAGGATCTGCTGGGCTAGTTAAATTCAAGACAAAGAGGTCAGCTCAGGATGCTTTGGTGAATTATTTTGGAGGGTATGAAAGAGTAATACTGATAAATGTTCTTGAAGGATACCAGATGAATACAATAGTTTATTAGGAGGAACTTTTAATAAAATTTAAAACTGTATTTGTGAGGAAGCAGCCAGGAAAGTTGTACCAAGGGATGGTTTCCATCACAACAATGTATCTGGTCACTTTTCAGGGGCTAGCTCAGGTTATCAATGAGAAGGTCATGGGGAAACCTTACCCCATCGATCCCACAGCTCTAATCTTGCCCCTTCAGACTTCTTTTGGTTCCCCAAACCCAGAGTACACTGAAAAGAAACACAATATGAGTCTCTCAAGGACTCCAATAAAAACACAGTGGTGGTGGGTGGTAGTGGAGGGCCAAAGAGTTCGTCCCAATTCATAGCATGTCTGCAGATCTTTACTGGAACTGAAAACTTCATCTTTTTCCCAAAGAGTGGCTGGTGAATTCTAACTTCTGACCTTGTGGTTAGCAATCCAATATGTAACCTACTATGCCACCAAGGCTTCATAAAAAAATACAGTAACCCTAGTTCAATTTGAATTTAAACTAAATTATAAGTATGTGCCATGAAATTATTTGTGGTCTATCTGAAATTCAGATTTAATTGGCTAGCCTGGATTTTATCAAGCAATCAGTGAAGGCAGCGTCAGGAGGTCAGGCTGAGGCTACTTTTCATGAGGGAGCTGTGTGTCCATGCATGCAGGGTTTCTGAGGCTTTATCTCCTGACTTGAGTGGAGGCTACAGATGAAGATATGAGACCCAACCAGAAGCGAGTTATCCAAGGTCACACAGCCAGAAGTGGGAGGGCCAGGGTTGATCACTGGCTTTGTGCTTTGTGGCCCTTAGTGCATGCTGTTGTTGTGAAGTGTCATCGGGTCAGTACCGACCCATAGCAACCCTATATAGGGTTTCTGAGGAAAGGCTGTTGAACTTGGACCTCCAATCTTGTGGTTCAAATGACTTTGCAGTCCAGTATATTAATGCACAGTGCCACAAAAGCAAAAAACAGTGGCCAAAACATTAAAAAAAAAAAAAAAAAAAGTGGCCATCAAATTGATTTGCCCCCATGGCAACTTGGCTTTCGTCAGAGTAGAACTGTGTTTCGTGGGGTTTTCACGAGCTGATTTTTCCAAAATAGATAGTCAGACCTTTCTTCAGAAGTGCCTCTGGGTGAATTTGAGCCACCAACATTTCAATTAGCAGCTCAGCATGTTAATTGTTTGCACCATTTGTGTTTAATACAAATATTTTAAATGAAATTAAGCAGTTTCCTAAAAAAAAAGACACTGTATTATTACTATGTCCCACCCACTCCAAGCACTGCTTCCTGTAGCTGTACCAGTAATGGGTAGCTGCCCTGCATAATGGAGGCCGGTATCAGCACCCCAACACTTCAAACCAAGCATTCAATTGGCCTACCGCTGCAACCCGGTGTATCTGATTGGTGGAGCTCAAGTCACATGTCCATGCCCTAGCTGCAAGGGAAGCTGGGTCCACTAGTATTTGGAATTTTTCGTTTCTGTAGTAGAAACCTGAGTTTACTTTAAAAAGTGGTGGAATTCAGCAAACATCGGAAATGAATTCAAATGCTAGATTGTCAAGATTGCTGAGTGCCACTACATTCATACTCTGTTGAGAATGAAAGATAAGATGTTGGTCTAGTTTAAAAATTGAACATTTTTTCTCATATTTTTATTGGTCATTTCTTTTCTGGAAATCATCTTTCATATACTCGCATTTTATCAATATTTTTCAATAACTACTTTGTTATCTGTCATTGATCTATAGTTTTTTATATATTCTTGATAATTATCTTTTGTCAGTTATGTATGTAGCAAGTCTTATGTTTACCCATTCTGATGCTTCTAGTTTCACTATATTTTATGGTATCTTTTGCTGTGCGGAAGTTTTTCATTTTAATATACTTGACTTTACAAATAAATTTCTTTAAGATTTTTCTTTCTTTCTTTCTTTTTGGTTCTGTTGAAGTTTTTCATATGTGAAGGTCTAGATCAGGGGAGGGAAACATCTATGTTGTTAAGTGCCGTCATGTCGGTTCCTACTCACAGCAAACCTGTATAGGGTTTCCAAGAAGCAGCTGGTGAGCTTTAACTACTGACCTAGTGGTGAAAACCGACCTTGCATTCCAGCGCATTAGCCCACAGCACCACACCAGGACTCCCACAGACCTTGTAACAGCTGGGAAATTATTTGGTCAGACCCTACCAAGGCAACGGCAGTTCCAGCCATCACCTTAGGGCTAAGGTCATTAAATGTTTGACCAAATATAGCAGGCTAATTTTTAGGGTGATAATGTTGTATCACCCGCAAATGATGTTATAAATTTTGACAGAAAAGAGGCTCCCAACCGTGGTCTAGATAATATTAACCTATATTATCTTTAAAAGTTTGTTCAAAGTTTTCAGTTTTGAAAAAATATATTTGGGTTTTTTATTCATTTGGTATTTATTTGTGAAGATGGTATAAAGTGGATATTAAACCTTATATGGTGGTGGTGGTGGTGTGCCGTGGAGTCAGTTCAAACTCATAGTGACCCTGGATAGGATTTCTGAGGCTATAAATCTTCAAGGGAGCAGAAAGCTCCCAAAGAATGGCTGGTAGGTTCAAACTGCTGACCTTGTAGGTAGCAGCCCAACTCGTAACCACTATGCTACCAGAGTTCTTTGTAGATGCTCCCTCTGTAGAGTCAGTTGAACACTCATTTTCTTCACTGATTGATAATGCCATGTCAGTCTGATACTGTATGCCCATGTCTTTGTATCAGTTTCTAGGATCCTTATTTTATATTTCTAAAAAATGTCTAATATGGTAGCAAGGAGCTACATGCAGCAATTTGTATTTAAATTCATTAAAATTAAATCAAATTTAAAATTAGTGTCTTAGTTATGTATTGTGATTCTAAAAGGCCACATGTGGCTTATGGCAACCTTAATGGAAAGCAGAGAGATAGAATATTTCCATCATCAAAGAAAATTTTACTGAACGAGTCTATGGTATGAGTTGATTTGTTTAGCAGAGTCTCAAAAATTACTATGACTATGTAAGTGTTGACATTATTAGAGCAAATGTCCTCTCCTTATTAATCCCCTCATGGGTAGCACATCCTGTGTTCCTAGTTGGTACAAATGATTTGCACTAGGCTGGCACCAAAAGGTTGGTGGTTGCCACCCACCCAGCAACACTGAAGAAGAAAAGTCGCGGCTGGTATAAAGACTGCACTCAAGAAAACCTTATGGAGCAGTTCTACTCTGGAACACAGGGAACCACAGTGAATCAGAGTCAATTCAATGACACAAGGCAACAATTGTATTTCAGAACCATCACTGCTCTTCTTTGTTGTTGTTAGGTGACATCCAGGCAGTTCCAACTCAGAGTGACCTTATGTAGACAATAACAAAAAACTTCCCTGTTCTGTGTCACCGTCACAGTTGTTGTTACATTTGAGCCCATTACTGCTGCCACTGTACCAATCCAGCTTATAGAATGTCTTCCTGTGTTTTGCTGAATTTCCGTTCTATGAAACATGATGTCTTCCAGGAACTGGTCCACACTGATATTATGTCCAAAGTAGGAGAGATGAAGACTCCCAATCCTGGCTGCTAAGGAGCATTCTGGTTGTACTTCTTCCAATAAAGATATGTGTGTTCTTCTGGCATTACATGGTAGTTCTAATATTCTTTTCCAATATCATAATTCAAATACACTGGTCCCTCTGCAGTCTTCCTTATTCATTGTCTAATTTTCACATGTATTTGAGGTAACTGAAAATACTATGTCTTGGGTCAGGCTAACTAACCTTTGCTCTTTAACACTTTAAAGAGGTCTTGCACACCAGACTTGCCTACGTCATTTCATTTCTTCACTGCTGCTACCATGAACATTGATTGCAGATACAAGCAAAAAGAAGTCTTTGACAACTTCAATCCTTCCTCCACTTATCATGATATTAGTTATTGGTCTATAGTGAACATTTTTGTTGTCTTTATACTGAGGTACAATCCATACTGAACGTTGTAATTTTGTGTCTTAATCAGTACGTCTTCTTCGCTGCCAGCAAGAAAAGTTGTATCATCTGCGTAGCACAGGTTGTTAATGAGTCTTCCTCCAATCCAGATGCCACATTCTTTTTCATATAATTCAGCTTCTCAGATTATTTGCTCAACATACAGATCAAATAAGTAAGGAGAAAGGATACAACCCCAGCACACTGTCTTTCCTGATTTTCAACCATCCCTTTGTTCTGTTCAAATGACTGTCCCTAGGTTCATGCACAGGTTTCTCATGAGCACAGGGAAGTGTCCTAGAATCCCTACAATGTTATCCATACAGTTGAAAACCTTTGCATAGTCAATAAGCATAAGTAAACATCTTTCTGAAAGTCTCTGTTTTCAGCCCAGATCCATCTGATGTCAGCAATGATATCCTTCATTCCACAGCCTCTTCTGAATTGGGGTTGAATTTCTGGCAGTTCACTGACAATGTACTGTTGCAACCATTTTTATATTATATTATATTTAGCAAAATTTTACTAGCTTGTGATTTCAGTGATGGTATTCAATGACTTCCACAGTCTGTGGGTCACTTCCTTTTTGGAATAGACATAACTATGAATATCTTCCAAACAGTTGACCAGATAACTATCCCCCAAATTTCCTGGTATAGATGACTGAGTGCCTCCAATACTGCAGCAGTTTACTGTACATTTTCTATTTGTATTCTGTCATTCCTGGAGACTTGTTTTATACCAATGCCTCGTACTGCAGCTCAGACTTCTTTCATCAGCACTACTGGTTCTTAGTCGTATACTGTCTCTTCAAATGCTTGAACATTGACCATTTCTTTTTCATGCAGTGACTCTGTGTATTCCTTCCATCTTCTCCAGATGCTTCCTGCATCGTTCAATATTTTGTCTATTGACTCCTTCAACATAGCAAATTGAAGCTTGAATTATTTCCTTCAATTCTTTCCATTTAAGGAATGCTGAGCATGTTCTTCCCTTTTGGTTTTCTAACTCCAGGTTTTTGGATAATTCATTTATTACAATAATTTACTTTGTCTTTGTGAGTTGTCCTGTGAAATTTTGTGTTCTGCTCTCTGACTTCCTCATTCCTTCCATTCGCTTTTGCTTCTCTATTCTCAAGAGCAAGGAGCTCTGGTAGCATAGTGGTTATGAATTAGGCTGCTAATCTCAAGGTTAGCAATTCAAAACCACCAGTGGTTCCACAGAAGAAAGATGAGGCTTTCTGCTTCTGTAAAGATTTACAGCCTTGGAAACCCTATGCAGAGTCACTGTGAGTTGGAAACGACTCCACAGCACATTACCAACCAACCAACCAACCATACTCAAGAGCAAGTTTCAGATTATCTTTTGGCATCCATTTTGTTCTTTTTTTCTTTCCTGTCTTTTAAATCACCTTTTGATTTCTTCCTGCTATTCTTTGTTGGTGGTGGTGGTAGGTACCATTCAGTTGGTTCCAATTCATAGCAACCCTCTGCACAACAGAACATAATATTGCTTGGTCCTGAACCATCCTCACAATTGTTGTTACTCTTGAGCCCATTACTGCTGCCACTGGGCCAATCCATCTCAAAGCATCTTCCTCTTTTGCATTGACTTTCCACTTTACTGAGCATGTCCTTCTCCAGGGACTGATCGATGCTTCATGAAAACATGTCTGAAGTATGAGAGAGGAAGTTCCACTATTCTAGCTACTAAGGAACATTCTATCTGTACTTCTTCCAATGTTGATTTGTTTCTTCTATTGGCAATCCATGGTACTTTCAATAGTCTTCTATTCTCAAATGTATATATTTCAACATGAATTAAAAACAAAAATTAGTGTGTAAGGTTCTATGAAATTTCCAAGTGAATTTTGTTTAAACGGTTACTGAACTATATATATTTTATTATGTGTATTCCTCTTATAGCCATTTTGAGTGAATTTAAAAAAAAAAATACATTATCTATCTGGGATAGGATTCTACTCATCATTTTATACTTATTCTAATTTGTATATGGATTCCTTAATATTATTATATAATCATTCTTACATCTGCAAATATTACATGCAGGTTTTTCTCCTTCTTTAAAATCTTTACATGCCATTTCTTTATAATGTTTTTAAGCATTGGCTAAGCTCCTCAGTTCATATTGAATAGTGATTATGAGGAAAGAAAATTCTGGAATTTTCTCAGTTATTAATGAGCTCACTTGTAAGTATCACTAGTAAATATACTTTGGGTAGACACTCTGCCAGATTAAAGAAGATCTCTTCCTTTCTAGTTTGCTATAAAATCTTTTTAATCATTTATAGATTTTAATATTCTCAAAAGCTTTTTTTTTTTTTCCTTTCTATTTTATGGGTTTTATGGATACTTAAGTAGCTCTGGTAGCAAAGTGAGTTATGTGTTGGGCTGCTAACTGCAAGGTCAGCAGTTCAAATCCACTAGATGATCATGAGAGAAATATGAGGCTTTCTTTTCCCATAAGCAGTTGCAGCCTTGGGAGCCTTATGCAGGGTTGCTATGAATCAAAATTGACCACCAACATCACCACCATGGATAACTTACTGTACGTAACAGGGAAAGAGGACAAGATGACAGACACATTAAAAATTGTTATGTTGTTATTGTTAAGTACTGTCAAGTTGGTTCTGATTCATGGCGACCCTGTGTAGGGTTTCCAAGGAGCAGCTGGTGGGTTTGAACTGTTGACCTTGTGATTCACAGTCCAGTGCTGATCATACAGCACCACAACAGGAGTCCCAAAAGTTGCTATCGATTTTGCATTTTGTCTGTAAGTCTTGATTTCCTTCTGAAAGGTGATTACTTACAGCCTTATTCTCTTCCCTATGATTGAGCATCCTTGTTTTTCCTCCACGAAGAGCCATCTTCCTAGTTAATAAACCTAAAGTGGTCATCCAAGAAGAATGAATAATACATGCTCCTGTTTTAGGGACACCTCAATGTCTACATTTTGGGTGCATTGTCTCATCTCTGCGGGGCATACTATTGAGTCATGCTTGCCAGTTCTCTCCAGAAATGGAGGAGTGGCAAACAATCCACTGAGAGTGAAGCCAGAAAAGTCTCCCAGGCTGAATAAAGAGAGCTCGAATAAAAGGAGCCACATGGCTAAGCCATAGGACTCCATGCCAGCCCAGTCCCTGCCAGCGGGCATGGAGGAGCTGGCCAGACTCTTGCCTGAAAACATTTAACAGTTACCCAATTTCTTCAGGGACCCTGCACAGCAATCTCTGTAAATAATTAAACATTGTATTTCCACATTAAATTTGATTATTGACAGGAAAATACTGAGGTCTCCAGTGCAAGCCCCCTTCTCTGAGGCTCTCCCTGTGACTCTTCTGACTGGAATGTGGGATTCCACTAAAGTGCCTTCTCAGAGAAGTGAAAATTAAACCCAACCATGGGCCTTGGGCTCTTTGTGTCTCCAAAGATGGTTTGAGTTTTTCCTTGGAATCCGAATGACTTTTGGGTAGACACAAAACTTGTTTTAGATCTTTAACTTCCTTTCTTCACTGTCTAGAAGCTTTTTTTTACCCCCTGAATTCTTTCAATCTGACACCAGAAGGTCAGAAATGTCTGCCTTCTTGGCATCTCCACTTGGATGATTCTCTCATAGGCACGTGGTCTATACAAATCTAGTCTTTCTTATGAAACAGATGGGAAACATGTCTATATACCTCAGGTAGATAAGATAGCCTTGTTCCCTCCAGTGTTAATTTGGAAGGATGTTTAAGTCACCCAGAAATGTCCTGTGGTTCTAAAAATCCCTAGCTGGTCTCATGCTTTAATGACTAAAAAGAATCTCTCCCTCACAAAAGCCTGTTGTTTGACTAATTGATAATGAATTAAGCCCTTACGGACAGTGTCTGGTGAACTTATCTGGAAAGATATGGCCCCAATTTGGAAAACACCCATCCACAATGGAGAGAGAAATAAACATAAAGGTCCTCTTATAAAATTATTACTTTGTCATTTAAGTCAACAGCCGCGATACCATGATGGAAACCAGCAGTTGTGCCCCATTGTTTTATTGCTCTAATTACATCAGGCACACAGTAACTGTCTGGCCAAGATAAGATTAAGGGAAGCAGAGCCCTTCTGAAATTTCCAATAGACAGCACCTGGATTTATGGACTGATTTCGTGTTTGGACATTAAGTTCAATTACTTTTCTTTAGTTCTGAAGAGTTCTGTCGCCAGAGAAACATCATCTGTTGGATCACTCATCACCCTAGCTCTGCCTCCACCTTCTCCCCAGCTGCTGATCTGCCCAGAGGAGTCAGTGTCTGGCTCTGGGAGACAGAGACCCCACTGTTTCTCCTTCCTTTGCTGCTTCCTTCTCCCATTTTTCCATTTTCCTAGAGTCTGAGCAGGAGAGTCCCAGCCCTTCTTTCTGACTGAGAAGCTAAGGATGAGAAGACAACAGAATCATAGAATGTCAGTGTCCTTTGGGGTCTTCTCTTTACAGTGGTGGAAACTAAGACTCAGAGGCTAAATGATTGCCCAAGGGCACACAGCTAGACCTGAGACTAGAGTACGTTCCCAATACCCTGGGGAAATGGTAGATTCACTTTTGCTTCTAATACCAACCTTCTGCCACTTCTTAGCTCTTGCTTAGCATTAGTTCAGCCTTCCCTGCCCCAGAATTCCTGTCTGCTATCAAAAGCTGATAAACACAGTGTGTGCATGGGATTGTGGGCCCAGTGCATTCATTCTCTGCTTCCTTGTTCTTCTTCAAGTGGTCTTCTCTGCTTCTTCCTTCCTCTTCTTTTTTATCTGTTGAGTTGGAGGAAAGGGGGTTAGTGAATTGGGGTTGTTGAACCTGGAAAAACAAAAACAATTTAGAAACATTCAGGTGGCCCAAGACAGATCTTTCACAATGGGGCTGAACAATCAAATCACCTGAAGAGTTTTTTAAATACTAGACTCTTGGGCTCCACCTGGGCCTACTAATCAGAATCTATGGGGATGAGTTCACATTTTCAGTATGTTTCCAATGGAAATCTTATATGTTAGCCCATCATCAATGAACAGACTTCAGTTTGGAAATTATGGTGCTTGCGGTGAATGGAACATAAGTTTTGAATACAAAACCCAAACTCTAGCTGACATGCTTAGTTGTGACTTTGGACAAGTTACTTAAGCTTCCTGAGACTCAGCTACCCCATACGAATATAGTGTTTTTGATGAGGATGCTCAACAGATGGTAGCTATCAGAGTGAAGGACGCTGGAGGTCTTCAGGGTAGTACCCCATGGCTCTGTCCACTTGTGCTGCCCCATCATCCCTCCTTCATGAGCACAACTTGTTTTAGACCCCTGCCTCTAGCTGTCTTCTTTGTGTGGGCACTAGGCAGTGAGAGCCAGACTCTCAGATGCTAAGATCACAGTATCTACTTTCAGGAAAAATCGTAAATTAGGAAAATGGTACTTCTGACCTTGTCTGTGAGCTGTGTACAATGTCCTGTTCTGTTCAGCAAGGACTTGTGCTACAGAACACAAACAGGACCCTGGGCATTGTGGCTGAATTCCATCCTAGTGAGGCCTTGGACCTGAGGCAGTCAAAGGCTGGGTTTTGTTTACTTTGCAGGTCAGGCAAGAAGGAAGGCAATTAGAGGGGAAGTGAGGGTCTTAGCCCTGGCAGGAGAAGCACTCAAGGAGCTTCTGTGCCCTCTAGGCAACTTGCACCTACTGCCCATTCTCTGGTTCTCCTACCAGCCACTCACCACACAATAAATACGTGGAGTCTCTGTGGCTCACCACTTATTCCTTGTGAACCCATTGCAGTTTGTACCCTGCATGTGTTAAGATAATCAGTGGTCCCCTAATCACAAAAGCAATGGCATTACCACGGTTTCATGGATATACATTTGCTACTTAATCCTTACAAGGAATGATACCCACACCCCTGAGATTGAATTAACAAACATTTATATAGATCTCACAATGTGTCAGGCAATATTCTTAGTGCTTATTAAATATTAGCTCATTAAGTCTACATTACAACACTATGAGGTAGCTCCACTTTAGAGGGGAGAAACCAAGGTTCAGAGAGTGGAAATTTCCCAAAGCCATCTAGCTAGCAGGTGATGGAGTTGGAATTTAATCCTATACATTCTGATTCCAGCATCTATACTCTTAAAAATTATGTCATTCTTTAACATAAGAGGAAAGCCAAATTGGAACCCCTCTGGACAAAGATGGGAAAGCTATAACTCTGTTGTCAGTTGTCACGTAGTTGGTTCCAATTCTTAATAACTAATGTATAACAGAAGCTAAGTGTCAGTCATGTGACATCTTCATGACCCCTGGTAGGACGGAGTCCGTTGGGCCTATGGGGTCAATCCATCTATCCTAATCGGACTTTCACTCCTTTTTGCTGAGTGTCTTGTTTATCAGCTATTCTATTGCTTGCTCTTTCCAATGATGATGAGTACAACAAAGTAAGCCAAAATCTCACCATCTTTTCTTATAAGGAACATTCTGGTTGTATTTCTTCTAAACCAACAATCCCATATACGTATTATTGGGTTCTTGCTATCCCTCCATTAAAGTGTAAAACAATTTCTAGGCTTAGGTGTCTCTAAGAAATAAGAAAGAATCCTGGTTCTTAACCCATGGTGGTCACCGTACAGTGTTCAGGATTGAGTCTTCACCAGTATCTCAGAACCATCCTCCTTCTCCAGTTGTTGTTGTTAAGTGCCGTCGAGTTGGTTCCGACCCATAGCAACCCTGTACAGGGTTTCCGAGGGTGTAAATCTTTATGGGAGTAGAAAGCCTCACCTTTCTCCCGCAGAGTGGCTGGTAGTTTCGAACCACTGACCTTAAGCTTCGCAGTCAGATTCGTAACCACTATGCTACCAGAGCTCCTTCTCCAGTATCATGTATAAAGTCAGGTCAGTGTCTGCCATTCAGACTTTCCTTCCCAACTATTCCTCTAATCACAAGAAATTCAAATCTTCTAAGTAGACAGACCAAGGAGCTCTGGTAGCATAATGGTTATGAATCAGGCTACTAACCGCAAGGTCAGTAGTTTGAAACTACCAACTGTTCTGTGGGAGAAGGATGAGACTTTCCACTCCCGTAAAGATTTGCACCTCGGAAACCCTATGCAGGGTGACTATAAGTTAGAACTGACTCCAAGGCACATCACCACCACCACCACCAAGTAGAGACATCAACTTGTCTCATTGTGCCCAGGACTTTCCTGTTTTATCACAGCAAGTTACACATCCCAAGAACCCTTCTGCCCAGGTCAAATTGGATTAGTAGGTCACTCTACTCTGTTAACACTCTTAGAAAGATTCACATAAAAATGAGAGCTACATATCATTACTTTCCCCTTGCTAGGTGATGTTCTTTTGAATATGACACTAGGTAAAAACTCAGCCATATGTGGGTAAGCATTTTATTTGGGTTACAGTGCCCACTGTAACTACCCATCAAATATGCCACCATATCAATCCCTGTGAATTCATCTTCCAAAATCTGCAGTGTTTCTCATCACACACTTGTATTTTTCCCGGAATACTGAATATGACAAAATCAAAATAAAATAAAAAACACATTTTCCTCTGAATTCTTCTGAAAATTAGTGCCCTTACATTAATTTGCTATTGAGTCATGTCTGATCTTGTGAGATCACTTTTACAGATAGCATAAGTTGCTAATTTACATCTTTTATGGCTATTTAATTTTTACTTTGTTCACATCTACTTTGGTAAGTAAATTGTAAGTTCTTTGAAAAGAAGAATTGATCATATTTGTGTGTATCTCCATGCCAGCACAGCTTTTGAAATTGCAAAGTCACAATTTATTTGGTTGTTTCTTTATTTTTTGTTGCTGTTTTCTGTTTTGTTTTATTATGTTTTTGACATCATTGTGCTTCTGGGTTAAGGAAGTAATTCTCAGACAGTTGTTGGTTGACCACCAACATCAAAATTTTCTGGAAGACTCATCAAAAAATACAAATTCGAAACCACACCACAGACCTCCAAAACAAAGTCTGATATCTACTAGTGTAGATTATGAAACAAATTTGAAGTTTTAGTCCAGCACATTTGGACTCCAATCCAAGTTTACCACTAACTAATTGTATAATTTTTCACCTATTGCTTATCTCTCTAAGCATCAGTTTCCTCATATGAAAAATAATAAAACCTACCTCATAGTATTATGAGACAACCTTGCTTGCTGAAAGTGAAGAGGAGCTAAAATACTTACTAATTAATGTCAAAGACTACAGCCTTCCATATGGGTTGCATCTGAATATAAAGAAAACAAAAGTCCTCACCACTGGACCAATAAATAACATCCATATCAATGGAAAAAAGATTGAAGTTGTCAAAGACTTCATTTAAATAAGATCACCAATCAGCACTCATGGAAGTGGCAGTCAAGAATTCAAATTACTTATTGCACTAGGCAAATCTGCTGCACAAGATCTTTTTAAAGTGTTGAAGAGGAAAGATGTCAGCTTGAGGAATAAGGTGTGCCTGACCCAAGCCATGGTGTTTTCAATAACCTCATATGCATGTGAAAGTTGGGCAGTGAATAAGGAAGACTATAGAAGAATTGATGCTTTTGAGTTCTGGTGTTGGAGGAGAATATTGAAAGTGCCATGGGTGCCAAAAGAACAAACAGATCTGTGTTGGAAGAAATGCAACCAGAGTGCTTCTTAGAGGCCAGGATGGCCAAACTTTGTCTTTCATACTTGGGACATATTGTCAGGAGGGACCAGTCTCTGGAGAAGGATATCATGTTTGGTAAAGTGGAGGGTCAGAGAAAAAAAGGAAGACCCCCAAAGAGATGGATTGACATAGTGCCTGCAGTAGTGGTCTCAGGCCTAGCAAAGATCATGAGGTTGGCCCAGGATCGGGCAGTGTTTCGTTCTGTTGTGCACATTGTCACTACGAATTGGTACTGACTTGATGTTATCTAATCATCACCACCACAACAACACAGTATTATTGTAAGCATAAATATTATAACATAGGTAAGGTGTCTAACAAAGTCCTTGGAATCCTAATGGGAATCAATAAATGTTATTTCTTGTTGTTGTTGTTGTTAGGTGCCATCGAGTCAGCCCCTATACATACATATGAGTTATATATATATATATAACTCATAGCGACCCTATACACACCAGAATGAAAAACAATGGCCAGTCCCGCACCAACCTCACAATCATTGCTACACCTGAGACCATTTCTGTCACCACCTTGCTAATCCACCACGTTGAGAGTCTTCCTCTTTTTCTCTGACCCTCCGCTTTATCAAACATGATATCCTTCCCCAGGACTGGTCCCTCCTGACAATATGTCCAATGCATGAGAGATGAAGTCTAGCAATCCTGGCTTCCAGGGAACATTCTGCCTATACTTCCAACACAGATTTGTTTGTTCTTTGGGCAGTTCATGCTACTTTTAATACCATCACTCAAATGCATCAATTCTTCTACGATCTTCTTTAATCATTGTCCAACTTTCACATGTAGATGTTGTGGTTGTTGTTAGCTGCCATCGAGTTGGTATGGACTCATAGTGACCTTATGCACAGCAAAATGAAACACTGCCCGATCCTGGGCCAACCTCACTATTTCCGCCACTCCTGAAACAATTGATGCTGCCACTTTGCCAATCCATTTCGCTGGGGGTCTTCCACTTCATCTCTGACCCTCCACCTTACCAAACAGGATAGCCTTCTTGAGCGACTGATCCCTCTTGACAATATGTCTGAAGTATGAGAGGCAAAGTTTGGTCATTCTGGACTCCAAGGAGCACTCTGGCTGCACTTCTTCCAGCATAGATCTGCTGGTTCTTTTGGCAGCCCATGGCATGTTCAATAGTCTCATCCAACACCATAACTCAAAAGCATCAATTATTCTATGGTCTTCCTTATTCACTGTCCAACTTTCACATGCATATGAGGTTATTGAAAATACCATGGCTTGGGTCAGGGATACTTTAGTCTTCAAGGTGACATCTTAGCTCTTCAACATTCTCAAAACATCTTGTGCAGCAGATTTGTCTACTACAATATGTCATCTGATTTCTTGACTGCTACTTCCATGAGTGTTGATAGTTGATCCAAGAAGAATGAAGTCCTTGATAACTTCAATCTTTTCTCCATTGATAAGAATGTTGTTTACTGGTCCAGTAGTGAGGATTTTTGTTTGCTTTACATTAAGATGCAATCCATATCAAAGGCTGTGCTCGTTGATTTTCATCAGTAAATGTTTTAAGTGCTCTTCACATTCAGCAAGCAAAGTTGTATCATCTGCATATCGCAGGTTGATAATGAGTCTTCCTCCAATCCTGATGCCATGTTTTTCTTAATATAAACCAGCTTCTCAGATTATTTGCTCAGCATATATGTTGAATAATTATGGAGAAAGAATACAATCTTGTCGCACACCTTTCTTCATTTTAAACTATGCAGTGTTTCCATGTTTGGTTCAAACAACTGCCTCTTGGTCCATGTACAGATGCCCCATGAGAACAATTAAGTGTTCCTGAATAATCATGCTTCACAATGTTGTCCATAGCTTGACATGATCCACACAATTGAAAGCCTTTGCATAGTCAATAAAGCACAGGTAAACATTTTTCTGATATGCTCTGCTTTCAGCCAAGATCCATCGGCTTCAGCAATGGTATCCCTCATTCCATGTCCTCTTCTGAATCTGGCTTGAACCTCTGGAAGTTTTCTATCAATGTATGCTTGCAGCCTTTTCTGTATTACCTTTAGTAAAACTTTACTGGCATGGGATATCAAAGAGACTGTCCCATGATTTCCACATTCCATTGGGTCACCTCTCTTTGGAATGGGCATAAATACGGATCACTTCCAATCAGTCGGCCAGCTAGTTGTCTTCCAAATTTCTTGACTTAGATGAGTGAGTACCTTCTGTGCCACCTCACTTTCTTGAAAGATTTGAATTTATATTCCATCCATTTCTGGTTCCTTGTTCTTTGCCAATTCCTTCAATGC
>NW_006408619.1:7194955-7201263 GCF_000296735.1 Chrysochloris asiatica
ATTGATTTTAAAGAATTATATCATGCAATCTCCAGCATCATTTCTATCACCAAGGCCATATTTTCCAAGTACTGATCCTTCCTCTTTGTTCCCAACCTTTGCATTCCAATAACCAGTAATGATGGATTGATCAAACATGTAATCAAATACATCTTGATTGCATGTTTGATCAATTTCAGATTGAAGAAGTTGGTAGAATTATTCTATCATCCTCTCTGGCTTTAGTGGTTGGTGTGAAAATTTGAATAATAGTGGTATTAACTGGGCTTTCCTGTAGGCGCATGGATATTATCCTATCACAGACAGCATTGTACCTCATGACTGATCTGGATATGTTCTTCTTGACAATGAATGCAACTCCATTCCTCTTCAATTTGTCTTTCCCAGAGTAGCAAACCAAGTGGTTTTCAGATTCAAAATGGACAATACCAATCCATTTCAGCTCCCTATTGCCTAAGATATCAATGTTTATGTGTTCCATTTCATTTTTGACAATTTCTGATTTTCCTAGATTCACACTTCATACATTCCATATTCTGATTATTAATAGATGTTTCAGCTGTTTCTCTTCATTTTGAGTTGTTGCTCATCAGCAAGTGAAGGTCTCGTGGGCTTTTCGCCCATGGGCTTTACTCCATTTGTGTCATCATGGTCACCTCTACATTGAGGAGGCAGCTCTTCCCCAGTCACATTTTTAGTGCCTTCCAACCTGAGGGGCTCATTTTCTGGCACTACATCTGACAGTGCTTCTCTGCTATTCATAAGGTTTTCAGTGACTAAATATTCAGAAGTAGTTTGTTACTCCTTCTTCCTAGTATGTCTTCATCTGAAGCTCATGTGAAACCTGTCCACTATGGGTGACCCTGCTGGTATTTAAAATACCAGTGGCATAGTTTTCAGAATCACAGAAACTCAGAAGCCACTACAGTATGACAAACTGTCAGACAAGTTGTGGACATGTATATGAGGTTACTGAAAAGACCATGGATTGCATCAGAAGCACCTTAGTCCTCAAAGTGACATTCTTATTCTCCAACACTTTAAAGATGTCTCCTACAACAGCAAATTTACCTAATGCAATATATCATTTAAATACTTGACTACTGCTTCCATAAATGTTGATGGCTGATCAGAAGAAAATGAAGTCTTTGATTACTTCAATCTTTTGATATGGATATTGTTTATTGATCTTGTGGTGATGGTGTTTTTGTCCTTACCTTGAGATGCACCCACATCGCAAACTGTGGTCTTTGATTTTCATCAGTAAGTATTTTATGTCTTTAAGTCCTCTTCACTTTCAGCGAGCAAAATTGTATCATCTACATATTGTGGGTTGTTAATAAGTCTTCCTTATTAAATGTTACTTACATATCATATCCATATAACCATAGGGAAATTTCACTCTTTTGGGAGACACTAGAATTTTTCCTTTTTTTTTTTTTACCATAAATGAGATATAAACACTTTCTCCTGCGATTACCAAAGCCCAGGTGATGGCCAAAGACCTTATTAAAACATCTCAACACAGAACAATTTATTAGAACAACAAAATATGTGTTTCTACTGTTGGCCTCTTCCAATGTCTGCCCAATGTTGCCATGGCCTCTTTAAAGGAAAAAAATAAAAATAAATAAATAATAATAATAATAATAATGCAAGAAGTCAAAACTGGTCAACAGGAATCATAAAACAGAAGACATTTATTCTTCAAAGATTAAATCATTGCAAACACAAGGGAAAAGAGTAACAAAAACTACAATACAGATCAGTTTAACACAAAATAAGTACCCTAGAAACAAGGGATTGAAGAAAAGGGGAAAGGAGAAGGATTCAAATGAGAATTGTTAACAGAAACATTGTCTTGTTGATGTGGTAAGAATAGCATCTGCAATGAGCCCCAGAACTACATTTTAAGTATATTTTGACATGCTGTTTACTGTGTATGTTTTATGCTTAACTTCAGTGTTGTGACATTATACCTAATTAATTCCATAGCATAGAGATTTTTCTTAATTAATATTTTTGTTATTACAAAGCCTTAATTAGAACAATTCCCTTCTAAAGCACACTTGGCACATGCTCTAACAGTATTTCTCACACTGAGTGATTCCTATGCAGACTTGTCTCCTCTGATCAACTTGAGGAAACCCAGAAGGCAGTGTTTCATTCATCTTTATAACCCCAGAACTCAGCAATGACTTTGGAGATAATAGTTCTCAATAGTACTTGATATTATTTATTGAGAATAGAACTTAGTTGAATTGAAAAAGATGTCTGGACTGAGTGAAATTAACAAATGTCATTTTCAGTCACTGTTCTATTACCCAGAATGAACAGACAAGGCAATTGGTTTTCTTTGCAGTTGAAATATGAATACAAAAGGTGCCAGAACAAGACCAAAGTCAAAACAACAAAGTTTACTTATAATTTAGGTTCTTTGTTCACTTCTAACTTTGTGACTTAGGCACTTTTAGAATCTACACTCTTAGAGTGAAAACAAAAACAAAAAATCATGTGACATTCAATGACTATAAGTTTCTAGGCATGTGACCTCCAGTGGACTAAAGCAATGGACAAGGTTATCATCATCCAACATTTTAAAAGTCACAGAAACAAAATACTGTGCATCTCATAGAACCTATTTCTGGTATGCTTTGAAACCCTGGGCATGTTATTTAATATTGCTGAGTATGGTGCAGTGAATTACTTCATATGGCTCTTTTAGCCAAAGTCTTCCATTTTGTGATGTGTTGTAAATTCAAGCACCTATATTTATGATTGAAGTCCTGGTGTGGCGCTGTGGGCTAATGCGCCAGACTGCAAAGTCAGTTTGAATTGCAACGTCAGCGGTTCAAGCTCACCAGCTGCTCCTTGAAAACCCTACACAGGATCGCTATGGGTGAGAAACGACTCAATGGCACTTCACATATCTATGATTATAGTCCCAGTTTTGGGATGAATTGTCTGCCATATTAATGAGTAAGTACTGTTTTTGTTGTTGTTAAGTGCCATCGAGTCCATTCCAACTCATAACTACCCTACGCTCATCAGATAAAAATAGTGCCCAGCCCTGCATCATCCTCATAATCCATGTTACACTGGAGGCCTTCACAGTTGCCATGGTGCCAAGCCATATCATTAGAGATACGGATCCATCTTTGTCTCCAACTCTCCACTTTCCCAGGCATAATATCCTTCTCCAGGGACTGGTCCCTCCAGAATATATGTCCTAAAAGATGAAATCTTACCATCCTGGCTTCTGAGGAGCATCTTGGTTGTACTCCTTCTAACAGATTCGTTTGTACTATGGAAGTCCATGGTACTTTTAATATTCTCCTCCAACACCATAACTCAAGTGCCTCAATCCTTCCATGGTCTTTCTTATTCACTGTCTAACTTTCAAATGCATATGAGAGTATTGAAAATATCATGGCTTGGGTCAAGTGCACCATAGTCCTCAAATTGACTTCTTTGCTCATGATCACTTTAACAAGGTCTTGTGCAGAACATTTGCCTAATTACATTGCATGATTTCTTGACTGCTGCTTCCATGAGTGTTGGTGGCTGATCCAAACAAAATAGAGCCATTGACAACTTCAACCTTTTCTCCATATATCAGTATGTTATTTATTGTTCCCATGATGAGAAACTTTGTTTACTTTATATTGATGTGTAGCCCATACTGAGACTGTGCTCTTTGATCATCATCAGTAAGTATTTTAGTCCTCTTCATTTCCAGAAAACAAGGTTGAATCATCTGCATATTGCAGGTTGTTAATAAGTCTTTCTCCAATCCTGATGTCACATTCTTCTTCAGAAACCCAGTTTCCTAGATTATTTACTCAGCATACAGATTGAATAAGTATGGTGAAAGGATACAACCCTGGTGTACACCTTTCCTAATGTTAAAAAAAATGTTTTTCTATTGAAACAACTGCCTCTTGGTCTAGGTACGAATTTCTTATTGCACAAGTCAGTGTTCTTGAATACACCTTTTCACAATGTCATCCTTAGCTAGCAATAGTCCACACAGTCACAAACCTTTGCATAGTCAGTAAAACCAAAGCAAACATTTTTCTTATATCCTCTGCTTTCAGCCAAGATCCATTTGGTGTCAGCAATGGCATCTCTCATTCTTGTCTGAATCCGGCTTGAACCTCTGGCAGTTCTCTGTCAATGTACTGATACAGCTGTTTTTTATTTACGTTTAGCAAAACTTCACTTGTATGTTACATTAATTGTTTTGTCTGAGGATTTCTGTATTTTGTTGAGTTATCTCTCCCTGGAATGAGCACAACTATAGATGTGTTCCAATAAATTGGCCAGATAGCTCTCATTTCTTGGCATAGATGAGTACCTGCAGTGCAGCATCACTTTGTTAAAATATTTCAACCTGTAGTCCATCATTTCCCAGAGTCTTGTTCTTTGCCAATGCCTGCAGTGCAGCTTGGTATTATTCTTTCAATACCATTGGCTCTTTATCATATGCTACCTCTTTAAATATTTGAATATAGACCATTTCTTTTTGACACAGTGACTGTGCATATTCCTTCTATCTTCTTAGATGCCTTATGTATCATTCAATATTTTTGCCCAAAGAGTCCTTCAATATTGCAAGTTGAAGTTTAATTTTTTATTCAGTTCTTTCACCTTGCCACATGTAACATGAGCATGTTCTTCCCTTTGGTTTTCTAACTCCAGATCTTTGTACATTTCATTATAATATTTGACGTTCTTGAGCTGTCCTTTGAAATTTTCTGTCCAGTTCTTTAACCACCTCATTTCTTTCATTTTCTTGAGTGTCTCTAAACTGGAGAGCAAGTTTCAGAGTCTCTCCTGACATCCATTTTGGTCTTTTCCTTTTTTCTTCTGTTATTAATGGCCTTAAGCTTTCTTCCTGTGTGATAGTCTTGAAATCATCTCACGACTCTTCTGGTCTTTGGTCTTTAGTTTTTAATGCATCAAATCTGTTCTTGAGATGTTCTCTAAATTTAGGTAAGATATGTTCAAGGTCATATTATGCCTCTCATGGACTCATGTTGATTTTCTTCAGCTTCAGCCTGAACTTGCACTTGAGCAATTAATGGTCTGTTCCACAGTCTGTCCCTGGCTTTATTTTGGCTGAAGATATGGAGTTTTTCCACTATCTTTTCCCACAAATGTAGTCAATTTGATTTCTATGTGCAACATCTGGTGAATTCCTGTGTACAGCTACTTTCCTTTTATGTTGTTTTAAAAAGTATTTGCAATAAAAAAGTCATTGGTCTTGCAAAACTGAACCACGTGATCTCCAGTATCATTTCTATCACCAAGGCCATGTTTTTAAACTACTGTTCCTTCCTTTTTGTTTCCAACCTATGCATTCTAATCACCAGTAATTATCAAAACATCTTGATTGCATGTTTGATCAATTTAAGACTGAAGAAGTTGGTAGAATTATTCAATCTCATCATCATTGGCTTTAGTGAATTGTTGATAAATTTGAATAATAGTGGGATTAACTTGTCTTCTTTGCGAGCATAGGGGTATTATCCTATCACAGACATTATACTCAAGATAGATCATGAAATGTTCTTTTTGAAGATGAACGCAATGCTATTCCTCTTCAATTTGTCATTCCTGGAATAGTAAACCATATTATTGTCAGATTTAAAATTACCAATAGCAGTCCATTTCAGCTTACTAATGTCTAGGATATGGATCTTTATGTGTTCTATTTCTTTTTGACAACTTTCAGTTTTCCTAGATTCATACTTTGTATAATCCATATTTCAATTACAAATGGAAGTTTATAGCTATTTGTCTTCATTTTGAGTTGTAATCCATGAGCAAATGAAGGTCCCCAAAGTTTTACTCCATTCACATCATCACTGTCAACTCCACTTTGAAGAAGCTGCTCTTCCCCAGTTTCATTTTGAGTGCCTTCCAACCTGAGGGGCTCATTTTCCAGCACTATATATGACAATATTCTGGGCCTAAGGGTCGCTATGGGTCGGAACCGACTCGACGGCACTTAACAACAACAACAACAACAACAACAACTCATAATGTATCAATATTCAATATTCTGGTACTGTTGATATTCATAAGGTTTTCAGTGGCTAAACATTCAGAGAATGTTTTTCCTTTTAGGTTTTTTGACTACAGATCTTTGCACATTTTATTGTAGTATTTGACTTTGTCTACTTGAGCTGACCTTTAAAATTTTCTGTTCAGCTCTTGTATGCCCTCATTTCTTCCATTTGCTTTAGCATCTCTACACTGGAGAGCAAATTTCAGTGTCTTTTCTGACATCCATTTTGATATTT
>NW_006408619.1:7207153-7221589 GCF_000296735.1 Chrysochloris asiatica
AAAAAAAAAAAAGGAAGACCCCCAGCGAGATGGATTGGCAAAGGGGCAGCATCAATGGGCTCAAGAGTGGCAACAGTTTAAAGGTTGGCCCAGGACCAAGCAATGTTTCATTCTGTTGCACACAGGGTCACTCTGAGTTGATACTAACTTGATGGCACCTAACAACAACAACAAACATTCAGAAATAGCCCACTTTTCCTTCTTCCTAATCTGTTTTAGTCTGAAATCTGAGCTGAATCCTGTCCACAATGGGTGACCCTGCTGGTATTTTCAAAATTGGTGGCATATCTTTCACCATCACAGTAACATGCAAACCACAGTAAACATGGCAAACTGACAGACAAGTGGTGTGATTTAGGATTAACTTAGTTGTATACTGAGTCACAGCCTTACTGGAGGGTGTGACTCATCATAACCTTTAGTTTCCTTGAGGATGTAGTCTGCGTGCAATATACGTATGAATTCTCTGGCAAAGTTCTGTCTCTTGCCCTGACTCTTACATCTGGCTCAGCATCCATTCATTCCTGTGACTTGAGCCAGAGGACTATTACCTGCTCTGAATCACTGCCTTCTACGGGCTTGTGAACCAATAGATTGTCATCTGACCTGCCAGTTTGCATTTGTCAGACCCCGAAGCCACATGAATATGGACAGGCCTCCAGACTAATGTCTGACCCATAGGTCTGAGAGTTCCCAGACTCCACAATTATGTGAATCATTTCCTTGATGATTCATGAGTTCTGTGAGATGTTGCAGTGAGCTACAGAACTATATGGAAAGGCCAGTACTGAGGGGAGGAGGAGTTGATGTTAGAGATGTTGAAGTGATCCAACAGATGGAAATGTTGGGTGTTTGGAACACCTTTCACCTCCACTCCATAGTAACTGGCATAGGTCTGATCCTTCTAAAAGAAATGATTCATGCACTAAGCCTTAGTTTCCTCATCTCTTCAAAAAGAATTGTAGTGATACCTACCAGTAAAGTTGTTGTGAGAAACAGGCAGTATAAAGGAAGTGAAGATTTTAACAAAGAGCCTGGCACCATAGTAGCTATTCAAAGAACTGAAGAAGAATTTGACAAGAGGAGGTAGATACAACGGTCATTGGGAATCTTAAATGAGCAGTTATGTGCATATCACACTGCAAACACTCTGGCAGATAGTAGTGACAGAGAAATAGCTGTCATGAGTTGACTCGGACTTATAATTCATCTTACGAAGGATCTCCTTTGCCCTTGTTGACCCACTGCTTCATTAGACATGATGTATTCCTCCAGCTATTGACCCCTCCTGTTGATGTGGCCTAAGTGGGCAACTTGGACAATGTTCTTTTGTGAGCCATAGGGTTTGCACTGGCTGGTTTTTTAAGTAGATTGCCAGTCAAGACTTTCTTCAATATCTGTCTTGTCTGGAAGCTCCTCCAAAACCAGTCCACCACAGGTGGCCCCACTGGTATCTGAAACACCAGTGGCAGAGCTTTCAGCATCACAGTAACAACAGCCACCACTTTGCAGCAAACTGACAGACCAATGTTGGCTGCCATTTAGTAGGCCCTCAGTAAATGGTAGTTCTCTTCCACTCACTGTGGGTACTCAGCAAAACACTGCTGAAATGCAAAATAGTGATCCCTCAATCAATAACGGAATTGATTAATACTTGACATGGGATTCAGCAGTTCTATTTCAGGCAGTTTTCTGAGTAAGCAAGTTTCTATACATAAGTTTCCTTTTTCTTTGATCTTTTTCCATTTTTTTTTTTTTTTCACCTAATCTTTCTTACTCCTTCAAAGATCTTTTGACCTTACTATGTGAAGCCATTAAGAAGAACATTTAGAAATCTCTGTCCGGTCTCCCTGGAAGCTCCTCTTTTTGATATTTTGGGTTATCATTTCACTAAGAGACACCAATAGCATTCATTCCTGGGACTTCAAATGATTCTATGAGCAGACAACATCAGTTCCTCCTCAGCACCAGTGGTACTCCAATGGCACAGGCTTGGAGTAGTAGCACGTATTCAGGAGGAAGGCAAAGGACTTGGGAGAAGCTCTAAATGAAGCCAATGCTGAGAGGAGGAGACAAGAAATGGACTGAACTCCATGAACCTGATGCTCAGAAATCAGCCTGGAGATGCTATGACTACCCCTGCCCATATCCTGTCAAAAAGTAAAGATCCCCAATTCCCTGGTTTGTTTCCTCTATTCCTTCTTCCTCCCCTCCTTCCTTTCCTCTTTCCTGATTTTCTGGATTCACCTAATATTTACTTGCTGCAAGTTTGACACTGTGGATACAGTCCTGATAAGACATGTTCCCTTTCTCACTCAGACTTCTATTTGAGCTGTCCCCACATTTCCCAGCCAAATCCACCCATGTGTCACTTCACACCACGTCAGTCCCGTTCTCTGAATGGCTGCTTTTCCACTCAGACCATGTCTCTATTTGTTTATTGTGTTGTTGTTGTTTTATTCTAATTTAAATTTCAGGTTTACAGTAAAATTATAAAAATAGTACAAATAATCAATATATGTTCCTCACTCCGAGCCCCAAATGCTAAAATTTTTTCACATTGACTCTATTATCCTCTCTAGATCAATCTCTGGAGTCCGGGTGTGGCACTGTAAGATACGCACTAGACTGCTAACCACAAGGTTGGTGGTTTAAACCCACCACTCACTCCTGAAAAATGCTATAGAGGGTCGCTATGGGTTTGAACCGGCTCTATGGCTCTTAACAACAATGTGCCTGTGGGCAAGGACTCCAACACTCTATAAACATCCTGTTTCTCATTATAACTTCATTTCTCATCATACTGTCATCCATTGGTGACCCTTGACTAAAGCATGGTTTCCAAATTATAAATTTTGATTTGCATGATTATCTCTTTATTTATTCATTAGAATTCTCATATAGGGAAGAGCAGGGTCCTGGTATGATGCTACAGGATGATGCTCTGGACCACAAGGTCAGTTTGAGCCACAAGGTTGATGGTTCAAACTCACCAGCCACTCCTTGGAAACCTTATACAGGATAGCTATGAATCAGAACCAATTTGACCATACATTACAATAACAGGGAAGAGCTTCCATTTCTCAGGCATATATGTATGTAGTAGGTATGTGTTGTGCATGCAGTATGTATTTATTACGTCTCTCAGTGTATATTTCCTACAGCTGCTATAGCATAACTTCATAAACTTTTAAAAACACAGATGTATTGTCTTAATCTTCTGCAGGCTGGAGTTCTGAATTGGGTTTTACAGGGATAAAATCATAGTTACATGTAGAGTTGCATTCCTTCTTGAGGTTCAAGGGCAAAATCCATCCCTTATTTTTGCAACTTCTAGAGGCTGCCTATATTCCCTGGCTTGTGGCCCCTTGACAGAAATTACATCACTTGAATCTCTACTTCTATTTACCATATACCTTCATTTACAAAAACTCTGAGATTACACTGGTCCCACCTGTATAACCCAGGATAATACTCCTCTCAAAATTGGTAATTTAATCACATTAGCAAAGTCACTTTTATCATATAAGTTAACATATTTGAAAATGCTGGGGAATAGGAAAGAACCCCAGTAGTGTGGTGGTTAAAAGGACTTGGCTGCTAGCTGAAACATCAGTGGTTTGAACTCCTCAGCTAAGATCACAGCCTAAAAATCCTTCTGGGGCAATGCTATTCTTTTCTATATGGAATCAACTATGAGTCAGGATCAACCAACTGCAGGGAATTTGATATTTGGTTTGGGAAGAAATGAGGAAGTGAAAAAGCTGAACAGAACATTTCAAAGGGCAGCTCAAGAAGACAAAGTCAAGATTACAATGAAATTTACAATGACTCTGAGTTAGAAAACCATAAAGGAAGAACGCACTCAGCATTTCTCAAGCTGAAAGAACTGAAGAAAAAAATCCAATCCTCAGCTTGCAACACTGAAGGATTTTATGGGTAAAATGTTGTGTCTGATGCAAAAAGTATCAGAAGAAGGAATATACAGAGTCACTGTACCAAAAATTAACCATTTCAAGAGGCAGCATATGATCAAGAACCGATGATACTAAAAGAATAAGTCCAAACTGAAGGCATTGGCATTAAGAAAAACAAAACAAAAGGAAAAGAGGCTCCAGGAATTGGCAGAATACCAACTGAAATCTTGCAACAAACTATGAAGTAATGGAGGTGCTCACTCATCTATGCCAAGAAATTTGGGAGACAGCTATCAGGCCAATTTATTGGAAGAAATACATATTTGTGGCCATTTCAAAGACAGGTGACCCAATGGAATGCGAAAATCATTGAACAGAATATTTAACACTGCAGGCAAGTAAAATTTTTCTGAATAAAATTCAAAAATGGTGCAGCAATACATCAACAGGGAATTGCCAGAAATTCAAGTCGGATTCAGAAGAAGATGTGGAACTAAGAATATCATTGTCAGGCAGACTTTGGCTGAAAGCAGAGAATACCAGAAAGGTGTTTACTTGTGCTTTAGTGAATATGCAAAGACTTTCAAATGTGTGGATCCTGACAAACGATGGATAGCATTGTAAAAAAATATGTATTTCAGAACACTCCATTGTGCTCATGAGGAACCTGTACATAGACCAAGAGGCAGTCATTAGAACAGAACAAAGGGATACTGAATGGTTTAAATTCAGAAAAAGTGTGTACCAGAGTTGTATTCTTTCACCATATTTATTCAATCTGCATTCAGAGCAAATAAATCAAGAACCTAGATTATATGAAGAATAATATGTCATTATGGCATGATGCATTAACAACCTGTGATATTCAGATAATACAGCCTTACCTGCTGGAAGCAAAGAGGATTTAAAATACTTACTCTTGGAGATCAAAGACCACAGTCTTCAAAATGGAATATCTATCTATCTATCTATCTATCTATCTATCTATCTATCTATCTATCTATATATATATATATATATATATATTTAAATATTGCCATTAAGTCAATTTCAACTCAGCAACCCTACATGCGGTTTTATAGACTAAATCTTTATGAGAGCAGACTTCATCTTTCTCCCACAAAGTGGCTGATGGGTTTGAACTGCTTACCTTTCAGTTAGCAACCCAGTGCCCAAGCCAAAGTGCCACCAAAGCCCCTTACATAGATTCACACACACACACACAAGCACACATGAACACATCTGTCCACTTATCTAAATTCTCTATTTTACCTATATGATATGTTTCATGCTGAAAAGTTTAAGTTATGCCAATTCCTCCAATTCCAGTCAAAAATCACAGTTTGTTCTAAACATTTCCTTTTCAGTACTTGTCACTCTTTTCCCTAACATCGAGCACTCTGGCTTGCATTATCCACAAATTATTTTACACATTTTCTGGACCATAGTACACTGGCTAGAAAATGACATCCTGTTTGTTAGACAGTCAGCCAAAATGAAACCCACCCTCCATGAAATGGACTGTCATGGTGGTTGTGACAACATGTCCCAGCATACCAACCATTGTGAGGATAGTTCAGAAAATCTTGTCGAAAATGGAGCTAAAAGATAAAGATTAATATATGTACATTTTATTTCCCAACATAAGCTCTATCCAGTTCAAGACACTTTTGTAAGCGATGACACCGGCCACTTAATACATCCATAATGAACTGAGGGTCCTGGGAATTTAACCATGTCAATGTAGCCTATTTTATAAACTGAAGAAAAATGGGTTCCTTTTCAAGATTTTCAAGATCAAGAGAAAATGTAAGTCAGAGGAGACAAATCAGGAGGGTAAGGTGAATGCCTAATGATTTCTCTTGGAAACTCTAAAAATTGTCCTTGTTTCATAAAAGAAATGAGCAATGGCATTGTCTTGGTGGAGAAGGAGAGTCTGACAAGGGTTTCCCAGGCACGTTTCTGCTAAAGCTTGGATTATTGTTGTTGTTTAGGTGCCATTGAATCGGTTCTGACTTAGAGCAACCCCGTATAGGGTCTCAGAGGAGTGGCTGGTGAATTTGAACCACCCATCTTACAGTTCAAATCAACATTATGGTCCAGTGCATTAGCCTTCAGTGCCACACCAGGACTCCTTTCTCAAAGAATTCTCATAAGAAGTAGATTTATCATTCTTTGGCCCTCTAGAAAGTCAACAGGTAAAATGCTCTCAGCATCCCCAAACTTGGTTGGCATGACCTTTGCTCTTGACTGGTGTACTTTTACTTTACTGGGGGCCACTTCCACATCTCGAGAGCCATTTTTGATTTGTCTTCAGGATTCTACTGGTAAGAACAAGTTTCATCTCCTAGTAAAATTCTTCCAAGAAATGCTTCAGCATCTTTATCCCACTTGATTAAAATTTCCAATGAAAGTTTCTACTCTTGTCTGCAGCTGATCTAAGTGCAACAGTTTTGGCACCAATTGAGCAGAGAATTTGCTCGTCTGTAACATTGGAGTCAGAATTGTGCAAGCTAAACCAGTTGAGATGTTTATGGTGTTGACTAGTATTTCTGCTGTTAATCATCGGTCCTTTTCAATTAAGGTACGAACAAGGTTAATTTTTTCATTGCAAATGTATGTGAATGCTCTGCCGCTGTGGGATTCATCTTCAACATCATTTCATCCCTTTTGAAAAAGGAATTATCCATTTACAAACTGTTGACTTCTCTGGGGCACTGTCTCCAAAAACTTTTCATAAAGTATAAATAATTCCACTATTCTTCTATCCAAGCTTCACCATAAATTCGATGCTTACTGTTGTTTCAATTTTTGACAGAATACATGTGACTCTGATATAGGGGTTTTTGAAACTTAAGTCTTATTCATCTTTATGTTTCAAATGAGATCCTGTCCAGACATGTTAAAACAGTAGTTGTTGTTGTTGTTGTTGTTAAGTGCCGTCGAGTCGGGTCCAACCCATAGCGACCCTGTACAGGGTTTCCGAGGGTGTAAATCCTTACGGGAGTAGAAAGCCTCATCTTTCTCCCGCGGAACGTCTGGTAGTTTCGAACCGCTGACCTTAAGGTCCGCAGCCCGATTCGTAACCACTACGCTAAGTAGTATGAGTTTATTTAGCTGCCAAATCATTTTGAAATGCATAACAGTTCTTTCATAACATATATTTTCCATGAACTTCTTGAAGTCTCCTCATTTGTAAAGTTGCCACAAATTGGAGCCAATTCCATGGCAACTACCAACAATAATGAATACATTTAAATATGTTTTGGATTGCTGACCCTTTTGATGTGGCACTGTGCTGCCAACTGCAAGGTCGGCAGTTCAAACCCACCAGCCACTCCTCGGGAACCCCATACAGGGTTGCTATAAGTTGGAATCAACTTGACTGCATTTAACAAAAACAACCCTGTTTAAAAAAGGACCTATTGACTGTAGTTCCATATTTGTTTACAGTTCTGTCTTTATCTTAATAGTATATAGTCAAAATACTGTCTCAAACATTAACTTGGAAAAAACAACAACAACATTAACTTGGATCAAGTTTTCTCTTCCTATTCAGAGTGGCTTTGTCTCCATCCCTTTTGTATTTCGTTTCCCCCACAGGAATGACAACTTTACTTTGTCAAGAAAATATTGCTCAAATACTACAAATCAACTCAGAACCTTTCTTGTTGGAGTGAGTCCTCTGTGATAGCTCCCTTGCAGCAATTTTTATTTTATCTTAAATTGTTTCCTTTTGTCCGGGCCCCTCCAATCAGAACGAATGTAACATAGGGTAAAAGAGTGACCTTCCACCGTTCTAATCTTCCATACAACCTTCCAGATAAAACATATAAATCTCTGTAGAATCAATGAAAGCAGTCCTCTGGCTAGAGAAAAGTGGCAAAGGTGATTCAAGGGAGGAGAAAAAAAAGAAGCTGAGAGAATGTGTGCATCTCTCTTACAGTTCTGCCATTCTTGGTTCTTTCCAATAATTGTCATGTTTGATTCATAGACGTATAACGTGTAAGCTTTCTATTTGATCTTGACATCCAGTGAGTGTAGGAAGGTGGGGATTTCATCTTTTAAAGGATAAAACAGAGATCTCGATAGATTAAATAACAAAGCATGCTGACTAATAAGTGATCATGACCAGAACAGGATTTCAATGAATGAAACTCTTTTTTATATTTAATGACTTTTTAAAATTGTATAATAAATAACCATACTTATTGTGACAAATAAAATTACTCAGAGATGCACAAATTAAGGTTAGTAATTCTGGTGTGGTGTTGCAGGATAATGCGCTGGACTGCAAAGTCAATTGAACCACAAGATTAGCAGTTCAAACCCACAAGTCATTCCAAATAAACCCTATACAGGGTCGCTATGAGTTGGAACTGACTCGACAGCACTTAACAACATCCCCAGAAGGTCACTATTGTTGATAGTGTGGCATGTGGTGTATATTCCTTCCACGGTTTTATTTTCAAAAAGGGGTGAAGTTTTGAGACCACCACAAACTCCAGGATTTCAAAAGTAGAAGACATCTGGTCTCTCTGTGGGTGAGATAAATGAAGCAAAGACACATTTTATCATGATAATCTGATGTTCTGACTCACTGACTGACCCCAGGTCTGGTGCTGTCATTTGTTAGATGTCAGCTCCTACTCATAGTGACATTGTAAAGAGTTTCCAAGGGTGAAAAATCTTCACAGGAGCAGAAAAACTTGTCTTTAGCTGGTGGATTTGAACAGCTGACCTTTAGCTTAGGTGCCCAATGTATAACCCACTACACCACCAGAGCTCCTTGTGTTACAGAGCAAATGTTGCAAAACTTTTTTTTGCTCTACTGGTAAGTGCCCAAAGGCACTTTACTCTCTCAGGAAGCCTCCTGCACAAAGGTGCTCAGCTCCCTCCCTCCATGGGCCGGCTCCCATGCTGTCTTGTGTCCATTTCCTGGTTCTATTGCTGCAATTCCTTTGTCATTGCTTCTCGCCACTTGCTCCATCTCCAGTCTTACAGCTTTCACTCCTTCTAAGCCCTCATCAAACAGTCTCTTAATTTGACACCAGTAAGTCCAATGTCTCTTCTAGACAATGTAGGCTTTTACTATTTGGCAATTTAGTCCTCTTTGGTCTCTGCTCATTGTCCAATCCCAAAACCACTTCCACATTATGGGTATCTGTTAGAGCAGCACCCTGTTTCTGGCACCAAACTTTGTCTTAGTTATCTGGTGCTGCTAAAACAGAAATACTACAAGAAATGGCTGTAAGAAATAGAACTTTATTCGCTCACAGCTTGGGAGGCTCTGGGAAAAGGTTTTTGTCTCCTTTTAGCAAGTGTAGGTCCAGGATTCCTTGGAGATCTCCATGTTTCTTAGCATCAATCTTACCAGGCCTGGTAGAAATGAAATGTCAATGAATGTTACAGAGATTTCAATGATGAGTATTGCAGACAGTGGATATTCTACCTTCTGGAGTCTCCATGGCTCTTGGGGACCTATGAATGTCTTCTTAATTAGCTATGTGTATCATTTTTCTGTTCTGTAAAATGGAAGACCTTAGGCAACACACATAGTTAAGTGTTCAACTACTAGTCAGAAGGTTAGAGGTTCCAACCCACTCACAGACACCTAAAAAGACAGATCTAGCGATCATCAGCCAAAAAGTCACAACCTTGCAAACCCTATGGAGCAGTTCTCCGCTACATGGAATTCCCATGGAGTCAGAATCTAACTAAATGGCAACTAACAGCATCAAGAAGAAGTAATGGCCTAAAAACCAGGACTAGAAGCAACTGTCCTAGAGGAAAAATGAAACGTACAGACGATTCTCCACAGCTCATGAACTGGGAGTCAGAGCTGCATAATTTGATGATAAAGAACCTATTTCCTCATCTTTCTAAAGAAAGTTTTGCATTCCCAATCTGTCCCATGTTGGGGAGGCTTCTGGTGAGTTGTAGGGTGAATGGCAGCAGGTTGCAAAAGGTTTTCTCTGCCTCTCAGAGAGTGCGTACTTTATCTGGAGAATTAAACAGCACAACAAGTAAGCCATCGACTTGTAGCTAGTCATTCTCCCTCAAGAAACCCATTTTGATATCTGTCAGATGCCTGCTCTAGCAACTGGGACGCTGGTGAAGTGCTGGTGACATCCAATTCTGGTCCAGTAAGTGAGTGGTCTTGGCTTTTCTTTCTCCAGGGAAGGCTTAGCTTTTATGACCTGTGTTACACTCTGCTTACTAAATTTGAAAGAAGCATGAATCAAGTACCAAATCTGAGGAAACTGTGACATCTGTAATTCAGTACAGAGGACAGAAGAACTGTCTAGGGACTTTTCTTCGAGGATTCTTATGAAGTGTGTCAGTGGATATCAAATCCCTGTGCCTTTCCCCCTTGAGTGGGAATTTCCCAGTATTCATGGAATGAAGAGAATCAAGTTCTGTTACAGTCTCTGAGATAATCTACAGCTGTGCATCTTTAAACACGTGGCTCCCCTTTCTGAGTCTCACTTTAACTTAACTGTGGCTAGGTGCTGTCTGTATCAGATCCAGCCTTCAGATGCTAGGATTTCATGGTAGGTCTCAGCCACAGCTTAGATTTCAGCATAACCTTGTGGGTTTTACACCCTTCTCCTGACATGTCTGCGCTGACCTTGGGTCCTGAGCTAGAGTCCAATCCATTCATTATTAGACAATAGGACTGGTATTTTTTAAGTGCCAAACGGGCCTCTGACCACCTTTGTTTGCTCATATGAAATTAGGCAATCTATCCTCCGCGTTCTCATTGTAATGAGGCACGAGTCACAAACATAGTGTCTTAGTGAAGCGTGGGATTAGGAAAGTGCTGGTGCAAACAAAACAGTCAACTGCTAACTAGAAGGTTGGTGGTTTGAGTGCACCCAAAAGTAACTTGGATGAAAGGACTGGTAATCTACTCCGAAAACCAGCCATTGAAAACCATATGAAACAGTTTTACTCTGACCTACATGCAAACTATTCTAAAGCAACTGTTTTTGTTGTCTTTTGCATTTAGTTGAGTCTTTAGACTTTATAAGCAAAATCCAGGACAGATTTGTCAGCCAGCCTACCTACCTCCCAGGAAGCACATGTTATTGTTGTTGTTAAGTGCCGTGGAGTCGGTTCCAACCCATAGCGACCCTGAGGCTGTAAATCTTTACGGGAGTAGAAAGCCTTATCTTTCTCCCATGGAGCGGCTGGTAGTTTTGAACCGCTGACCTTAAGGTTCGCAGCCCGATTCGTAACCACTACGCTACCAGGGCTCATAGTTTCTAAAAATAATCACATCCTTTTCTCTCCCCAATCTCTACTATACATTGTTACTTACCCTGGCAAGATGTTCAAGAGTTTAGTTCAGTGATTCTCAACCTGACGTCTCTAGATCTTCAAGGATCATGAAGGCAGTAGCAGAATTTTTGAGTTATTTTCAATATTTCCAAAAGCCCAGCAGAGCTTGTATGTTCTCTGAGATAAGCCTACCCAAGCTAACTAAAATAGTAAGTTTCTTACCTTTGGGGCCATATCCTACTAACTCATTTTAAAGCTTGGGTTGTTAGGTTTTGATCTAAAACTGGAATTAGAAGATCTTGTGTAAGAAAGATGAAACACTCTTAATTATATATGCTCGTTGCTCATTAGATAAAAGTATTTTAAAGTATGGTGTTCAAGTGGGAGAAATAAAAAAGGGGTATTGATAATGAAGAAATTGGAGAGCCAGATCTAGTTGGCCATGGGTTTATCCTACAGGGGTTCCTGTTTGTTTAAAGAGAACTGAACGAGCCGATCAATCCAGATAATGCCTTCTCCTTGGAAAACATGGATCTGCTGTCAAAGAAAACCAAGGAGATGTCTAGATATGTGTTCTCCAAATTGAAGATCCTTAAAAGAGTCCTGGTGTGGTGCTGTAAGATAAGCACCGTACTGCTAACTCACCAGCCTCTCAAGTTGCTACAAGTCAGAACCAACTCGATAGTACTTAACAACAAAGGTATTCTAAAGATCCTAGGTGGAACAAATGATTTGTACTTGACTCCCACCCTAAAGATTGGTGGTTTGAACCCACTCACCAGAAAGGTCTGTGGTCTGCTTAGGTTCTGATACACTCAGGTGAGCAGTTCGGGGGCAGTTCTACGCTATAAAACACAAGATAGGTCCCCAGGAGTAGAAATTGGCTTAATGACAGCTAACAACAGCAACAAAGGAATTCTCAGGAACTATGGAAATTAGAATCACAGCATAAAGAAATGATGAGTTCCTGAAATCTACTAACAACCCCGGGAAAGATGTGGTGTGTGTGTGTTTCTGGGAGGGTGTGAATGTGTGTGGAATGGGAGGGGAGGTGGTTGGAATATTTTTGTGATCGACAGTTCAGTGTAGGTTGAGGAGTGCATGATTGTCTGAGAGTGACTGTATGGATTTGTGGGAGTGGCTAGTCAAAAGAGTATTCATGGAGTCATATGCAGTGTGTGTGCACGGGTTCACGTGCACATGTTTGTGAACTGGATATGAGGATATGAGTGGGCAGGGAGAGATCAGTGCACATGTGCATACCTGTGTGTGGATGTGCAGGGAGTTAAGTGGTACCTTGGAGTCCTCTGACGTAAACATACGAAAGAAACTCTCCCCCAGGCAACTGCTGAGTGCAAATGGAATAGTCGGAGGTTATGATTTCATATATTCTAAGTAAATAGAGGATGAAATCAAGTTCACCCGAAACAAAATACCATGTGATGAAGAGTCTGGTGCAAAGAAGCCTGGGAGGGGATGTCAATCATGCCTTCCTGGCCCACGTGTAAAAGGGAATTTGGGGAGCTGTCTTCCTATGCCAGTTCCAATGGCACCGAAAGAAGGGTACCTGGGTGGAGGTCGGTAAGGGAAAGAAATGAATTCTCTCCTGGATAGCAGTCCACAGCTATAGTGACAAAACACATGTCGTTGTTGTTGTTAAGTGCCTTCCAGTCGATTCCAACTCATAGCGACCCTGTATAGGGTTTCTGAAGAGCGGCTGGTGAGCTTGAATCACCAACCTTGTGGTTCAAACCGAACAAACACATAGAGGTCTAAAGATGCCCTCAATGGGACTCATAGCAGAGAAGATCTGGGACTCTCCGCCTGGTAGACTATGCAATCAAGTCATGAGGTCCTCTCCTGCACTGTTCTGTTAGGTGTCATCTAGTTGACCTCCAACTCATGGGGACCCCTTGCATAATGGGGACAAAATGTGGCCAGAGCCTCCAGCATCCTCATGATTTGTTGAAAGTCAGTCAGACCACTGTAATCCAGAAGGGTTTCACTGACTGATGAGTTTCAGAAATTGATTATCAAGACTTGCTTAGTCTGGAAACTGCTGATACCTGGTCAGCCTCTGAGCAACACACAAGCCTCCACTGACAGACACGTGTGGCTATGCGTGGTACGCAGACTGATCCTGCATGGAGAGTCCGGGGGGTGGCGCTGTAAGGTAAGCACTCAACTGCTAACAACAATGTCAGCAGTTGAAACCCACTAGTTGTTCCTCAGAAACCCTATCCAGGGTGGCTGTGAGTCAGAACTGACTCACAACAACCACCACTCCTTCATGGAAACTGAGAACAACATCACTGACCCATCAGTGCCTCATTCTTGCACTTGTTGTTAGTAAGTGGCATTGAGTAGATTCCAACTCATAGCGACCCTGTACAGACTTTCGGAGGCTGGTGGGTTTGAAGTGCTAACCTTGAGCTTAGTAGTCCAGCATCACACCAAGACTTCCACCTCATAGAGAGGATTTATTTAGCCAGTTCCTCGTTCTCCCACCAATGTTTTCTCATTGCATCCTTACGGACCTCCAAATACATAGGGTGAAGTCAGAATGTCCAACGTCTGTGACTTTCACAGAGATGAGTGCTACTGTGAAGCCTTTGCCTCCTGGGCAGTCCCACAGTCCAGGCTCCTGTCCCTTGAGATGTGGATGCTTCATGTACTTCCTCCTCCAGGTCCCAACCTGCTCAGACCCACGCCTCTGGTCCTGAGTCATGCAGCAGAGTCCACAGTGGGCTGCCTGTTCTCAGCCATTCCCTCTAGTTCTTACTCTAGACAGCACCAGTCAAGGGCTCTTTCAAAAGCTGAGACCGGAGCATGTTACTCTTTAGCTCAAAATCTTTTGTTTTCAACAGAATCTAATATCGGTTATGTGACAAGGCAGCTCTTGATCTGGCCTTTCAACTCTAATAGTCAATATATTTTTTTTATTTTTGTAATTTTTTTCTTCTCCTAGCTGCATGTATAGCATTCCTGTTTGTACCATCAAAATAAGCTTCTGCTTAAGTCTGTTGAGGACCAGCTAAGGGAAAAGGAAAGAGGAAATTGCGAGTTAGGGGGATCAACCTGTCCACAGGAATTTTCTTCTAATACTTTTAAAATTGTGTTTGCTGCTAAACGGTTCATCAATTGGAAATTTACCTTTGTGGAAGATTTTTCTTCAAACTACAGAGCTCTTTGTCTCCACCCCAGTGAGTGAACATTCGTCCTTTTCACACTGATC
>NW_006408619.1:7221689-7227586 GCF_000296735.1 Chrysochloris asiatica
TCACACTGATCTACAAAAAAAAAAAAAAAAAAAAAATTTAAATTTTCAAAAAAAAAAAAAAAAAAAAAAAAAAAAAATTTAAAAAAAAAAAAAAAAATCTATAGAGACTTTACAAGGACTTATTATTTCACTCTGCAGATCTGTTTATCGATTCAGTTGTGTTTTTAGGTGACATTGAGTTGATTCCAACTCATAGCAACCCCATGTGACAGAATAGAACTGCCCTGGAGAGTGTTCTAGGCTGTGACCTTTATAAAATGAGATGAAACAGCTGTAAACATCCATTACTAATTAGAACATGGGATGTACAAAGTATGAATCTAGGAAAATTGGAAGTCAAATATCTGAAATGAGATGCATAGATCAATATCCTAGGCATGAGTGAGCTGAAACAGACTGGTATCAGATATTTGGAATCACACCACCATATAGTCTACTGTGCCAAGAATGGCAAATTAAAAGGAATGGCATCGCATCTGTCCTCCAAAAGAACATTTCAACACCTATCCTGAAGTACAATGGTGAGAGTGATAGGACATTGTCTATAGGCCTACAAGGAAGAACAGTTAATACAACTATTTTTCAGCCACGAATACCAAAGATGAAGAAACTAAAGAATTATACCAATTTCTACAGTCTGAAATTATTCAAACATGCAATCAAGATGCATTGATAATTACAGGCATTTGGAAGCTGAAAGCTGGAAAAAGAAAATGATTGATAGTTGGAAAATATTATTTTGGTAATAGAAATGACACCAGAGATTGCATGATAGAATTTTACAAGTTCAACAGCTTACTCATTCAAAAAAAAAAAAAAAAAAAAAAAAAAATTTAACATTGTAAATGGCAACAATGTACACGGACCTCATTGGATGGAATCCATGGGAATCAAATCATCTGCACCTAAAGAAGGAGATGGTAGAGCAGTTCAATACCATCAGTCAGAACAAAGCCAGTGGAAGACATCCTCAACAGCTCAGAGGCAAGGTCAAGTTGAAGCTGAGGAAAATTAAAACACAACCATGAGAGTCAATATATAACCTTGAGTATGTTGTTGTTGTTAAGTGCTATTGAGTTGGTTCTGACCCACAGCGACCCTGTATAGGGTTTCCAAGGAACAACTGGTGAGCTTGAATCAATGGCCTATGGTTCAAATGACTTTGCGGTCTAGCGTATTAGCTCACAGCACCGTACCAAGAATCCCAACTGAATCTACAGACTATCTCAAGAATAAATTTGCTGCATTTAACTCTAAATACCGAATACCAGGTGAGTTGTGGGATGACATAAAGGACATCATACACGAAGAAAGCAAAAAGTCACTAAAAAGACAAGAAGAAGGTAAAAATCAAAATGGATGTCAGAAAGTAATCTGAAATTTTCTCTTGAGCATAGAGCTGTTAAAGGAAATGTTAGAAATTATGAAGTAAAAGAGCAAAACACAAGATTTCAAAGGGTGGCTTGAGAAGTCATATGCATTATAATGAAATGTGCAAAGACCTGGAGTTAGAAGAGCAGGCTCACTATTTCTCAAGCTGAAAGAACTGATGAAAAACAATAAACCTTGAATAGCAAAATACTGAATGACAGGGGAAGCCTCAAAAGAAGATGAATGGAATACTAGGCAACATCAAAGAATAACAGTGAATCCAGGAAGTACATCATTACATGAATTTGTCTGGGGAACATTGTGCTGAATGAAATAAGTCCATCACAAATGGGCAAATACTGTGCGAAACCGCTATTATAAAAAGTCAAGAAAAGGTTTAAACAAAGAAATAATCTTTGATGGTTACCAGGAATAAGAAGAAAAGAGAGGAAACCACTAACTAAAGTATTGTTATTGTTATTAAGTGCCATGGAGTTAGTTCCCGACTTATAGGGACCCTGTATAGGCTTTCCAAGGAGCGGCTGGTGAGCTTGAACCACCGACCTTGTGGGTAAAACCAGCTTTGTAGTCTAGTACATTCATCCACAGTGCCACACCAGGACTCCAGGACTAAAGAGTGGGCATGTATTAACTTAGGTGAAAGGAAAGACAGTAAACAATAAGGGGAGGGGGAGATTGGCACACTGTGACAAAGGCAACGGAAGACATTGGGAGATGAAAAAGAGACCAAGGCAACCAAGGTAAATACTATTGCACATAAACAATTCTGCAATAACAGTAATAACAAACAATAATGTAGGTGTGGATATATAGCTACACCTGTAAGATGAAGAAGTGTGGAAAGGCAAACTGGACTAAACCCACTGGTATATATAGATTTGGCAGAGGATATATATATATTTCTATCTCTTGCCAAAAGAGTAATGCATATTGTAGAGGAAGCAGGTGGCATAGCCATGAAGACTTCTGAGCCATAATCAAACACCTTAAAGGAATGAGTTACTGGGCTTGGGAGTGACTTAGGACCATAGTTTAAAGGGACATCTAGGTCAACTGGACCAACATAGCCCACAATGCAATGCTCCACATGGTACTTTAGTGATCACTGACTTAATTCTTTAAAGTTTCCAAGCCACCATCTAAAGTGCAGCTATTGATGTCTCCTTGTCCAGAACAATAAAGAATGAAGAAAACCAAAGACTCACAGAAACAATTAGCTCCAAGGAAGGCAAATGAACCACGTAAACCACAATCTCCAGAACTCGGAGACCAGAAGAACCAGATGGTGTCCATTACCACTGCCAATCACTCTGATCAGGATCACAATCAAACGTCCTTAATCAAGTTGGAGAAAATGTAGATAAAAATTCAAAATCATAAAAAGGATCTGCTTACTGGTCAGACAGAGTCTGATGGGACCCCTGGGACTATGGCCCATGGACATTCTTCAAACATGGAACTGAACACACCATGTTTCAATAGACAGGTCTATTATGTTGGTAATACTAACACCTGTTAGGAATGTATGCTTTAGAATAATCCAGCAAAAGAGACCCAAAGGACAGCATTTGCCCAAAATAAATCCCAAGATGCAGAAAGTGTACAGAAAATGAGAGGAATGGAAATGGAAACACAGGGAGACATAGAAACAAATGCTGTTACATTGATTGAGGAAGTGCAACTAATGTCAAGAAACAAAACGTAAGGGAAGGTGTAATGAAGGTCACTGTCAGCAATAACTCAGAATTCCAGGCAAAACAGAGCTCCAAAACTCGGACTCACAGAGATAGGAATAGTTTAAAGGTTTGAAGGTTTATAGCCTGTGCAATTTGGAACTGAGGTGGGAAATTGCGTACTTTTGAATCTGCTGGCCAGATTTGGAAGCCTGAGCTCACATCCTGGACAAGACCAAGCGGTGGGACGAAATTGGGTTGCAGAGACGCCACGAAAACACGGTGTGGGAACCTTGGAACTAAAAAAAAAGGTACACAGTATACTTTGCCGATTTTGTGTAGTTCCGATTTAATTTTTGTTCTTTGGTGTCAGGTAATAGGTGTGTTCATGGTTTGCCCACCTACATTCGGGTGACTAGAGGTAGGGGCTTAGCCGAGTGGCCATGACCCACCCTCACTGCTGGAGGTTTCCTCTGACAGGAACTCACACACTCAGCCCAAGCTGAGATGCGGATTTCGTCTGCCTTTTTTCACTGGTTTGAGAGGCATCCTGGCGTAGGGCTGTTGGTTAACACTCCACACTGAAAATTCTTTTGAACTGCAAGCTCCATGGTTCAAGCTCACCAGCCACTCCTCGGAAACCCTATGTGGGAGATGCAGATGTGCGTCCTATATAGTCGGCTTTTTTTCCACTGGTTTGAGAGCCATCCCGGCGTAGCTTTTTGGGTTGAGGTGCCACACTGCAAAGCCTTTTGAACTGCAGGGTTGGTGGTTCAAGCTCATGAGCTGCTCCTCAGAGACCCTATACAGGGTCGCTAGGGGTCAGAATTGACTCCACAGAACCTAACAGCAGGGAGAGGGGGGCAGAAGTGACTGAAAGAGAGTTAGGACGTTAAAGACATACTTATATTAAGTTACAGATTTTTATTTATTATTATTATTATTTCTTTCTTTCTTTCTTCTTCCTCTTTTTCTTCTCTGCCCCACTCTCCCTTTTTTTGTGATTAAAGCCTGCTGTATTTAGTCTTGTTTTTGCTGATGCTGCATTATTTTCTATATATGTGTATATATATATATGTTTGTTTGTTTTTTCCCTCTTTCTCCCATTTTTGTTTTTGCTTCTGATTCTGATTTTATTTTTGTTTTCACCCAACTGCTGTTGTTTGGCTGTTACATAGCCTCCCTTCTGCTTTTGGAGGACTCTTTTTCTCCCTATATTACACAAGAAGAATCAGCAACCACTGCCAAAAAGCCAAGCTGCAATCACACCTTATAAAATACCAAAATCCAGGCAAGAACCAATACCAGCTGCCATATACCAGGGAAACAGGCAACACCTGTGAAAGTTACTCTGAGTTAAGCAATAAGAAGAGTGAAAAGGGAAGACCAGACCCTGATCACATCTTCCTGGAAGCAATCAGAAAGCATAAAAAAGTACCAAAATATATACTCATTTAAGTATTAAAGCCACAGATAAACATTAAACATGTCCAAGAAGCAAAAGCAGATGACCATATCAGCACATGTCGAGAAAAAAGATAAAATATCTGAGACAAATGACCTAGAAGTAGACCTGAACTCCATTCTAGAAGGAGGGCAGGCCCTGGAAATGCCTGAGAAAGAATTCAGAAAAATGGTTATAAAATGTTTCAAAACACTTTACAATGGAGTTGAGAAAAATAAGGAAGAAGTCAGGAAAGTGTTACAAGAGCAATCAAACAAGATAGATACAGCATTAGAAACAATTCAAATCCTACAGAAAGAGGTCCGAACAATCAATAACAAAATGGCAGAAATAGAAAACTCTCTGAAAGACCAGAGGAGTAGAATAGATGAGATGGAAGAAAAAATCAGTGAGTTGGAAGACAAGTCTCTCAATACCACTAAGATAGAAGAACAAACACATAAAAGGATAGAAAATTCAGAGTAAGGTCTAAGATTCATGTTGGACAACATGAAGAGGAATAACTTAAGTATTATTGGCATTCCAGAACAAGAAGAATCACACAAGTCCACAGAGGAAATTGTCGAAGAACTATTGGAAGAAAATTTGTCCAATATTCTGAAATGCAAAAAAATAATCATACAAGAAGCTCAACGAACTCCATGAAAGGTAGACCCCAAAAGAAAATCACCAAAACATATCATAGTCAAGCTCTCCAAACTCAAAGATAAGGAGATACTTCTGAAAGCAGCCAGAGAAAACAGAAGGATCACATACAAAGGCAAGCAAGTCAGATTAAGCTCATATCGCTCAGCAGGAACCATGCAAGCGAGAAGGCAATGGGGAGACATATATAAAACACTGAAAGAAAAAAATTGCCAACCAAGGATCCTTTATTCAGCAAAGCTATCAATCAAATATGATGGTGTAATCAAAACATTCCAGGATAAACAGAAGATATGGGACTTTACCAAAGCCAACCCTGCACTACAAAACATCCTAAAGGGAGTTCTGTGGATCGAGAACCAACAACAACAGACAACAACCAGAGGTTGACATACGTGGAAGCACCTCCCTGAATTAAGTCAAAAGAAAGAAGAATTGTTAACGAATCAAAACTATAAGAACAAACTAAGAGACTCTGGGAGGTCAATCTATGACCCAAACAAATACAGTGTAAAAGAAGGTAAACACGTAGGAAAATAGATCCAGATAGGGAGAAGATCAGGTCGATTACAGGATGCACTAAATGGACAGAAAAGTTAATGGACTATAAGGCACCTTCAAAGAAAATAATACGTCACAACATACCAAGAAAATGAAAATCCAAGAAGAATATGAAAACATTAAAACTAGGAGGAAACTCACAAGAAAGAACACAAAAATCA
>NW_006408619.1:7237872-7251162 GCF_000296735.1 Chrysochloris asiatica
CAACTTGGACATTGGATACCCAAATGGGGGGGAGGGGAACTACAAAGGTAAGAAGTGACTGGCTTACAAGCTTTCAAGAGGGAACCTAGAGCTAGGGGGTATGGAGGAAGGCAGAATCTCCAGTGAGTACTATCTAATCTGTCTAGACCGAGCTGATGAAATGAAATGCAGAAGGGTCACTTGTGATACAATAGTGAATGATTGTTATTAGGACTGATTGTGAGGGTTGGAAATGTAAAGGTAGATGCTTTGTAGCAAGGAAGGGAGTGATTAACTCTCCAGTCTAGGAGCAGAGGTCTCTAGGACCACCAACGGAGAAGAGCCGAGAGCGGGACCCTACCCAGAGAAGCAGCGAGGCCCGAGATGGAGGCAGAGATGATGACATGGAGTGATGAAGCGGCTGGGGACTTTGGATCCAGAGAGGGACTGTGTGCTGAAAAATGGGGGGCGGAGGGGAGAGGGGAGTGTAGGGGGCAGGTTTATAGAGTATACCCTTTGGTCGGTTGATGATGCATGGAGGGGATTGGAACCATGGCAATGAAATGATGTATGGTGGAATGAATGTAAAATTAAAGTTCTCCCATGTAAAATATCATATAATTCACAATAAAACATGGGGGGGGGGGGAAAGAAACAAAATGTATATAAACTGTTAAGTGGAAAAGTCGTTTACTCTTTCACTTAAATCACAATTGTGAAAAAGAAAAAAGTGGAGAAAAAGAAGAAAATGCTGGAAGTAAACACAGAGGCACTATATCAAATGTACCAAAAAGAACTGGTCAACATTCAACCTTTTGAGAAGATAACATATAATCAAGAGCCAATGGCATCGAAGAGAGAAGTCCAAACTGTAGTGAAGGCATTGGTGAAAAACCAATTAATTCTATTAATAGGAATTAATAGAATGTCAACTGAGACATCTCAACAAACATATGCATCACTGTAAGTGCTCATTCCTCTATGCCAAGAAGTCAAGAAGTTTGGAAGGCCAACCGACTGGGAGAGGTCCATGTGTGTGCCTATTCCAAAGAAAAGTGATGCACCAGAATGAAGAATTTATTAACAATATCATTATTGTCACATACAAGTAAAATTTCAGTGAAGATAATTCAAAAAGAGTTGCCAAAATTCAACAAGGAGCTGCCAGAAATTTAAGTAAGATTCAGAAGAGGATGTAGAAATGGGGATATCATTTCTGATGTCAACTGGATCTTGGCTGAAGCACAGAATACCAGAAAAACGTTTGTTGTTGTTGTTGTCAGGTGCCATAGAGTCGGAACCGACTCATAGCGACCCCATGCACAGCAGAACGAAACAATGTCCGATCCTGGGCCAGCCTCACTACCGCTGCCACACTTGAGTCCATCAATGATGCCACCTGGCCAATCCATCTCGTTAGAGGTCTTCCTCTTTTTCTCTAACCCTCCACCTTACCCAGCATGATATCCTTCTCCAACTATTGTTTCCTCTGGACAATATATCCAAAGTAGGAGAGACAAAGCTTAGCCATCCTGGCCTCCAAGGAAAATGTTTACCTGTGTTTTATTGACTATGCAAAAGCATTTGGTTGTGTGGATCATAACACATTATGAATAGCATTGTGAAGAATGGGAATTCCAGAACACTTGACTGTGTTCATGCAAAACTTGTACACCGACTACAAGAGGCAGTGGTTTGAATTTGAGCAGTGTGGTTTAGAATTTGGAAAAGTACATGCCAGGGTTTTATCTTTTCACCATACTTACTCAATCTGTATGCTAAGCAAATAATCCAAGAAACAGGATTATATGAAGAAACAATTGCATCAGGGTTGGAGGAAGACTCATTAACAACCCGTGATAAGTAAATGATGCAACCTTGCTTGCTGATGTAAAGGAGACTTGAAGAATTTACTGATGAAGAACCAAGACTCTTGCCTTCAGTATTGAGTGCATCTAAAAACTGAATAAATAAAACAAGAATCCTCACAACTGGACATATAAGCAACATCATGATAGACTGGACCAGCAAACACCATCATGAGAAAGTCTCAATGTTGTCAAAAAATTAATTTTCCTTAGATGCACAATCAACACCAATGAAGAAATTAAATGACATATTGCATTGGACAAAATCTGCTGCAAAAGTGCTCTTTGAAGTGTTGCAGAGCAAGGATGTCACTTTAAAGACTAAGAAGCATTTAATCTAAACTATGGTGTGGTCAGCGGTTCGAAACTACCAGCTGCTCCGCGGGAGAAAGATGAGGCTTTCTACTCCCGTAAAGATTTACACCCTCGGAAACCCTATACAGGGTCGCTATAGGTCGGAACCGACTCCATGGCACATAACAACAACAACAATGGTGTTTTCAGTTTCCTCATATGCATGAGAATTGATTCCTTGGACTTACAGTGTAGGCAAAAAGACGAAAGAACAAACAAATGTGTCTTGGAAGAAGTGCATCCAGTATGCTCCGTAGAGATGAGGATGGAGGGACTTAATCTCATATATTTTGGATATGTTATCAGGAGGGACCAGTCCTAGGAAAAGGACTTGGGTAAGTAGAGGGTCAGTGAAAAAGAGGGAGACCCTTAGTAAGAGTTGTCTGCTGTTACAATACCTTCCGGTTCTTCCCTCTCCCCTCCCTCCAACTCCATTTTATCTGTTTCCCCGCCCTAAGCTACAAGGTGCGTAGTTTAGAGGACAACGTGGCTTTTGATAGGCCAGAGCTAAATCACCCCAGCAATGACCACGCCCTTCCTGTTGAATCTATATATAAATCCCCTCCCTTCCTGTTAATGCTCTCTTCTTCTTCTTCCTCTCCTCCTGGTCGCTTCCTCCCTTCTCTCTTCCTCACCCTGAATAAACGTCTCTAGATGGGCCATCTGGTGTGAGGTGTGGTTGATGAGCTGCGCTGGGTCCTTTCAGCTGCCACAGTGGGCTCAAACACAACAAGACTATAAGGATGGTGTAGCATTTCACTCTGCTGTACATCAAGTTGCTATGAGTCAGAATCGACTCAACCCCGCCTAACAACAACGATAATCTTCATGGGAGCAGATCGCTTGGTTTTCGTTCCCACTGAGCCACTAGGTGGCTTCAACCTACTGACCTTTTAGTTAGCAGCAAGCACTTAATCACTGTGCCGCTTGTTGTTATTGTTAGCTGCCATGGAATCGGTTCTAACTCACAGTGAGCCTATATAGGATTTCCAAGGAGTGGCTGGTAAGTCTGAACCACTGACCTTTGGGTTCAGACCAACCTTGCGGTCCGGTGGTTTAATCCCACTTCACCACACCAGGGCTCTTTTATCGATCTGGGCAAATTTGCCCTGCTGCCTATTTGCAAACAGCCTGTGAGCTAAGAATGAATTTTATATTCGTTTTTTATTGCTTTCGTTAAGTGTCGTGGAGTTAGTTCTCACTCATAGGGACCCTGTATAGGGTTTCCCAAAGAGCAACTGGTGGGTTTGGACTTCCAACCTTGCCATTCAAACCAACTTGGTGGTCCAGTGACTTATCCTGCAGTGCCACACCAGGATTTTAGTTATTGAAAAAAACAAAAGAAGAAAAATACTCCCTGATACATGAAGAATACACGAAATTTAAATTTCAGTATTCCTAAATAAAGTTTTATTGGAACACAGCTGTATCTTCAGTTATACGTCCATGGTCCAATGGCAGAGTTGAATAGCTGTGTCAGAGCCAGACATATTTAATAACTGTTCCTTGACAAAAATGCTTGCTGACTCTTGGTTTATTCCAAAAAGAATATCACATTATTGAAATGACTCAGATAGGTTCTGATATCTAACAGACAGGAAAGAATTCACATTCTGGGAGGTTAAGCTTATACACTCTAGAAGACTACCTTTAAAAAAAAACAGATTATAGTTATAAAATTGGGAATAAAAGTAAATAGTACCTGGTGTCGCACTGTAGGTTCAGCACTGGACTGAGAATCACATGGTCAGCAGTTCAAACCCACCAGCCGACTCTACGTCACTTAACAATAACAACAAAATAATATAAAATTCACTTATACCTCAATTCTCCTCTTATTAAAGGAGAATCAGAAAGAAGAAAACTACAAAATTACACACCTTTTAAAAGTTTTCAAATATTACAAACATCGCAAGGTTCAGAAAAATAGTATGGGTATTAACTATTGCCTAGCACAGCGCTAACATGCTTCATTCCCAATTTTGGGGGGTTGTAAATTCTCTCTTGCCTTCCTTATATGACAAAATATTGTAATGAGATCTATGCTTTAACTGTTGCTGAGTAGAGCTCACGAAAACCCCATGAACAAGGGAATCAGACCCTTGTGATACTCAGGTTTTACATTGTGTAATTGTTGGAAGTCAATTACCAGGACTTTCTTTCTAGTCTTAGTCAGGAAACTCTGCCAAAACCTGGTCGACTCCATAGTCTTCATGGACATGAATTATACTGGCTAAGAAATTAACCCAAGTCTCTCCCCTGGGAGGTAAAAAATGAACCACTTAACCACGACTGTCTCGTTATAAACGCTATTGGGGACAAAAGTTCTTCAAATCTTCTTTACTCTTTTTCGTTCTTTAATTATTGATAGCTTTTTTTATTATTTTTTTTGCTTTTTTTAAGTTTCTTTCCACATCACACCTAGTGATTTGTCATGCTGGATAAATTTTTAAGATTTTGGAAAACTTTTGGCTAATTTCTTTACTCCTTATTGTGGTGGTGAATTTTAAGTTAAAGTAATTTTATTGATATTAATGCTGTTGTTGTTGTTAGGTGCAATCGAATCAGCACCGACTCACAGAGACCCTATGCATAACAGATTGAAACACTGCCCGGTCCTGCGCCAACCTTACAATTGCTACCACTCTTGAGCGCATTGATGCTGCCATATTGCCAATCCATCTCGCTGGGGGTCTTCCTCATTTTCTCTGACCTGCCACCTTACTTACTAAACATTGATATCAATACATTGCATCAAATCAGCAATAAATGTAAATGTTCTCTAGTGTGTTTGTGCAATTTGCTCCTCCTTATTACTTAGACTATCAAGCCATCTGTGAACTTATTCATAACTTCTATTGGAGCCACTTCACATCCACAAATTAAGATTTTTAATAGAATTTGGAAAATTTTGCTACAGTTTTCTCCTTGGTGTCTGCATAATTTTTGTTGAGTTTATAACTCATCGTTAATGCTTTTATTTTATTTCATTTTTTCCACCTGACATCTTTCTCTACTCTTTAATATATAAATTCAAAGATGACAAAAGAAAGTACCCACTAAATGTCTTGAATTTAGGAACCTACCACTTCTTACTGCTTGATTGCAGTTTCAAAACTCCTTTCTAAATTGTTGTTTTAAAGGTTTATCAATTTTACCAATCAACTGTAGCATCTCCTTTGTTTTCCTATGTCTCTGTGAGCCTTCAAGATGCATGGAAATATCACGAGACCCATATGGCAAATCTTTAACGTCGTGGTATTTGCGGGCTCTTGCTAAGGAACCATTCCGTTTGGAATATATGTGTGGGGTTCTAGTTCTAGTTCTAGCAATACCCACTTGCTCATCCCCCAAATCATGAACCTGTCTTTTGCCATTCCAACAGCACTACACATGACCTGAAGTATGGCACAAGGGAAGGCAAAATGGAAAGGGTTATTTTGTTATGAAATCTTAATTTTGACAGATTCTACAAAAACATGTGACCATGTGGACACACAGCTAGGCCCCTCCAAAGGTAAGCAGGGAGTCCTGAGGTTCAGCATTCCCTAAGGTTATCTGTCCTTGTCGGTAAGGTTCCATTCTCCTCATTGTCCATTTTTAATGTTGCTTCAGCGATAAAACGTCCACTGCTGTAGAGCTGGTTCTCACTCACAGCTACCCTACAACACAGAGCAGAGCTGCTCGTTGTGGATTCTGAGACTATAAATCTTTACGGGAGCAGATAACTTCTTCTTTCTACTGAGAAGTGAGTGATGGGTTTGAACCTCTGTACTCAGCTGTCTAGTGCTTAATCCATTGTATCACCAGGGCTCCTGCTTTGGCTATACTTACACATTTGCCCTTTTCTATGAATGTGAACATTAGCTTTTCGAGTTCCATGAAAAATCCTGTTAGGTTTCTATTGGGGACGGCATTAAATTATAGATAAATATGGGTATTGTTTTCATCCCTCTGTCAGCAGACAGTCAGGTTGGGCCGGTAAGACACCAGACTAATGGATGATGAACAAGATGCAGGATTGAGAACCAGCAATGAGCAAGCAAACTTTGCCTAAGCATCCAGGATATTGGGAACAGGCCAGGCTCATAAGGAAACTTGCTTTCCATTGCTTGGCTGTTCATAGCAGATCTCATCTTGGAGTTGATTGTATTAGATTTCATCTTGGGAAATTCTGACATCTTAAGTGCCAATCCACTGAGAATCCTGACCCAGTCAAGTTGATACAAAACCTTAACTATCACACCTTCCTGTATTAGACTTTTTCATCAACAACAAAACTAGTCATTTCCATAAATACTATTTCTAATATTTTTTGTGTAAACATTTCTAATGTATTAAAGGTAGCTTATTTTTAAATATATTGTTATTCCTTCAGGCCTCTTTTATGTCATTTGGGAAAGCTGTGCATTTCCAAATGAGTTTTGCACAATTTTGTTATGTTACTAACTATTTTTGCTTGTTGATTACTGCTATGGTTGTTGTAAGTTGTCATCAAGTAGACCCTTAATTCACGGCGAGCCCAACCACAAGGGAGGAAAACTCGGCCCGTTCCTGTGCTAGCCCCAGAATTGGTTGCACATCAGATCATTGTTAGCCATAGAATTTTCACTACATGAATCCTGGTATGGCCCTGTAGGATAAGTACTGGACTGCAAGGTAGGTTTGAACCACAAGGTTGGTGGTTCAAACTCACCAGTCGCTCCTCGGAAACCCTTATACAGGACTGCTATGAGTTGGAATCGACTTGACTGCACTTAACAACAACAGCAATTTTCAGAAGTACATTGCCACATCTTTCTTCCTAGTTCACCCGAGTCTAGAAGCTCCACTTAAATGTGTTCAGCGGCATAGCAACACAGTGCAAGAAGCCTATTGGCCAGGAACCAAACTCCCTGCACAGAAGGCAAGGATTCTAATCATCATAGTCCCTAATACCATTATTCCATATTCTTAGTTTTTCCAATCCTTTTTGATAGTCTCGATAAAAGATTACATTGTTAGCAGTAAAAACTATATTTTATCTCTGCTTTCCTAATACGTGTATCTTTTTTTATTTTCCTTGTCTTATTTCATTAAGCATCACAAGTACAGTGCTGATGTTTCTAACAAATACCTTTACCCCGTGAAGGCTGATACTCTCTAGTCTTGATTTCCTAAGAGGCTTCTTTTGTTTATGGGCCATTAGCTAGTTTTGCATGAGTGATGAATTATAACGACTACCTGAGCTAGACTAAGAAACCATTTATCTTTGTCTATTATTGTAATCATTTCCATAAATACTATTTCTAATATTTTTGTGTAAACATTTCTTATGTATTAAAGGTAGCTTATTTTTAAATACATTGTTGGAATAAACTTGATTACAAATCATTCATTATGTTGACATCTATTTCTTAAGTGACAATAAACTACTCTTTTCTTTCCATGTGCTGTCCCCATCCAGTTTTGTTCTTAGACTGAAACTAGTATATAAAATAAACTATATGCTTCTCTATATTTTTCTAGTCTCTAATAAAGTTTATGTAAGGAGCTCTGGTAGCGTAGTGGTTACGAATCAGGCTGCTAACCTCAGGGTCAGCAGTTTGAAACTACCACCTGTTCTGCAGGAGAAAGATGCAGCTTTCTGCTCCCGTAAAGATTTACAGCCTCGGAAACCCTGTGCAGGGTCAACATGAGTCGGAATCGACTCCTCATCACATCACCACCACCACCACCAAAACAGTAACTACCTTCTTTCTAGTTGGTTTGTATTTTTTTTCTATAATTCATCTACGAAACTGTTCATACCTTGCATCAATTTTAAGGATAAATCTCTGACTGTCTGAACATTTCTTCCATATTTGTTGCTGGTGGTGGTGGTGGTATGCCATGGAGTCAGATCTGCCTCATAGCAACCTTATATAGCATTTCTGACACTGTAAATCTTCATGGGAATAGAACACTTCATCTTTCTCCCACCAAGCGGCTGGTAGATTTGAACTGCTGACCTTGTGGTTTGCAGCCCAACACACAACCCACTTCCCATCAAGTCAGTTCTGATTCTTGGTGACCCCATGTGAACAGAGTAGAACTGCTTCAGAGGTTTTCAGGGTGTGACCTTGAACATGTGACTTTTTAAGGTGTGACCTTTTGGACCGAATCACCAGACCTGCCTTCCTGGGTGCCTCAGGGCGGGCTCAAACTAACAACCTTTTGGTTACCAGCATAGCTCAAATTATCTGCACTCCCCACCCCACCCCCCAGGGACTCCAAAGTAGATTTGTTGTTGGTGCCTACAAGTCAGTTCTAACTCATGGCGACCCTGAATATGGTTTCTAAGAAGGAGCTGGTGAGTTTGAACCACCTACCTTATGGTTAGCAGTCTAGTGTTTATCCTACAGCACCACACCAGGACTCCTCAAAATAGCTAATCCAGGTAAAGGAAAAGTTTTACAGAGACAACGGCAGTTTCTGGGAGGGTTTTTGGATTTAATTATCAAATCTAAAAAAAAAGATGTTAGTTTTATTTGTAGTGTTTGACTTTTTATAATAACATGTTCAGCATTTGGGGTTGGTAAAGTGCTTGGTTACTGGGCCCTAAAACACAGACAGAGAGACTCTCCTCAGGAAGCCTATGTGTTGGTGTTAGGAATGTGTCCTCCTTTCCCTCAACCTTCACTGCAAAGATTCATCACCATTTCATAATCAACTGCTTATTTGCTTATGTTTGCTGCGAAACAGTTTTAAACAGGAGAGAAAGTATTTTTACTTCTAGAAGGCTTGCTAATATGCTATTACAACTGACCCTGAATACAATTTAAAAACAAAACAAAATCAATGACCAGGCGGCCCTATCTAGTGAATAAAGAGAGCCGATTCAGGAGAGGAGTCGAAATTTAGGAAGACAAACCAGCTCAAGAGGCGTTTCCTATTTCAACAGCTGTGGCTAAAGTTTGTGTCTATATCAGGCTCTAGTGACACTAGCCTATGCCTTTCTCAAACCTCAGCAAGTATGCACTCAAGGTTCAGGCATTTCATTGCAGATAACTGCCCCCACCCCACAAGGAAAAACTTATGGAAACAAATATTGAATAATGACATAAATGTTAAAATATTTAGTAGACTATATGCTAACATTAAAGAGCTATGATGGCACAGTGGTTAAGCGCTCAGCTGCTAACCAAAAGATTGGTGGTTCAAACCCATCATCTGCTCTGCAGGAGAAAGATGTGGCAGTCTGCTTTTGGTATGATTTCAGCCATGAAAGCCCCATGGAGAAGTTCTATTTTGTCCTACAGGCAGCAATGGGTCTGAATGACAATGACAATGAGTTTGGGGGTTTTATTCTAATGTTGGTTACGAATTGGGCTGTGAACCTTAAGGTCAGCAATTCAAAACTACCAGCCACTCTGCGGGAGAAAGATGAGGATTTCTGCTCCCGTAAAGATTTACAGCCTCAGAAACCCAGTACAGGGTCGCTATGGGTCAGAACCGACTCGACGGCACTTAACAACAACAATTCTAATGTTGTAATTGACTTTAAATATGCCACACTGGTAAATAACTGAATCTGTAAAACACCTCATAACTTGGATGGACCTAGAGGATATTATGCTGAGTGAAATTATTACTGTTAAATGCCAACAAGTTGGTTCCAACCCACAGTGACCCTGTATGGTGTCTCCAAGGAGTGTCTGGTGGGTTTGAACTACCAACCTTGTAATTAGTATTGCAGTGTTTATCCTACAGCATCATACTAGGACAACTGAGTGAAATAAGTCAGTCACAAAAGGACAAATGCTGTATGAGACCACTGTTGTAAAAAGTTTTCTTGATAAAAGTTACCAGGGGTAGGAGGGAAGGGAAAATTATTCACTAGTTAGAATGTAGACATGGGATGATGGGAAAGCAACATACAATAATAGGGACATTAGCAGAGGTTGTGGGAGACACAGGGAAGAGTGCAAGTGTTAAAGTGGACAGGAGTAAATACTGTTAACTGATGGTAAATGGAAAGGATTGCAACCGTTGTAATAAAATGAAACATATGATTTGTGTAATGTAAAATTAATGATCTGCTTTGTAAACCTTTACTCAATTTTCAATAAAAAATTGGACAAAGAGCCCCTCCCCTGTAAGGGGGAAACTGCTAACGGATTCTAGTTCTGTGTTATCCAATATGGCAGCCACTCACCAATGTGATTTCTGAGTACTTGAAATGTGTGTAGTGCCATATAGTTACATAATAATAATTTAGATGCCTTGAATTAAATTTTTTAAAGTATTAAAATGAATTTTTTTTAATGTCCTAAAAAGGAGAAGTATTAATGGATGCATCGAGGGAAGGCTAGTAAACAGGTATTGGGCAAAGTAAATAAAGACGAGGAAGACCTTCAATGAGATGACTGACACAGTGGCTAAAACAATCTCTCGAACATAGCAAGGATGCTGAGGATGGCGCAGGAGTGTCGTTCTATTGCACATGGAGTTATCATGAGATGGAACCAAGTCCATGGCACCGAACAAGAGCAAAAGTAAATACAGCAACAATGTCAATACTAGAAGCCGGATGGTGGGTGTGCCGTGTTCAATATTCAACTTTAATATAAGTTTCAAACATCTTTATAATAAAATGTTAGAAAAAAAATGAAGAGGTGTCTCCAAACACTTTGAACTCCCTAAACTTGAATCTTGTAGGCACTCTAGCTACATCAACCCAGCCAGAACCTTGTGTAGAAAAGAGGAAACAGGATTAATATGGCACCAAAGCTATTAAAATTTCAGATATAAAAGGTTTCTGCCTTTCCTTGGCCTACTTCTTTTGTAAAGTGTGCTAGAACAGAATTGTTGTTGTTGTTAAGTGACATCGAGTTGATTCTGACCCAGAGTGATCCTGTATAGGGTTTCCAAGGAGCAGCTGGTGAGCTTGAACCACCGACCTTGCAAGTTCAAACAACTTTGCAATCTGACACATTAGCCCACAGCACCACACCAGGACTCAGTACTTCCCTCTAATATTTAAACATTTAATTATGTCTTTAAATTCATAAGAGGGATATTAGAGAAAAGTCAGATACAAATAGATTTGGAATCTGACCAAAGGCTTCCCTGTCAACAATCAGGAAAAAGCTAGATCCTGAGATACTACATGCTTTGACAGGACTAGTCGGTTACGGTTTTCAGAAGTAATAACCGGAAGTCATTAAACCATATTGAAGATGTACATAGAAAGCCAGGGTGTATTTTCAATCCACCCTTTAATGCTTCCGGACTGAACAATCCACTTCTGGTGGATAAAAGTCTTTGGGGAAAGGATTCTACATGGTATGAAAGGATCTAGAAGTGGAAATTTCCACAGGTAGAAAATTGAGGAAGGAGGGAAATGTTGACCTGACTAAGGAGTTGAGAACCAACAAAATCCAGGTGCCCACAAAGTTGTCCTCAAAGTCTTTCTAACTCAATCTTTCCATGGCATTGATTTAGATTCTGTATGTTTCTGATTCTCTGGCTCTGGCCTAGCATTAAGCATTTGGCTTATTTGGTTAAAGACAGACAGTAAACATACAACTAAGCATGTATGTATCCTTCTAGATGTGTTTAGTAAAAGTCTTGAATATCAAGAAATGAACACATAAGAAAATGTTTATGAGCCTCCTTCATGCCCATGTTTTTTGGTGTCCTTTTTGTTTTGTTTTCGGCACAGTTATTGGTTGTAGCCATAATATTGTTGTTGCTCTTAGCTGCCTTTGAATAGACTCCATCTCATGATGACTGTATGTATAACCGAACAATATAATGCCTGGTCTTACCCCATCTTCAAGAAGCTCTGGTAGTGTAGTGGTTATGAATTGGTCTGATAATCTCATGGTCAGCAGTTCGAAACTACCAACTGTTTTGTTGGAGAAAGGTGAGGCTTTCTGCTCCCATAAAGATTTACAGCCTCGGAAACTCTGTACAGGGTTGCTATGAGTCAGAACTGACTCCATGGCACATAACTACAACAACCCCATCTTCACAATTCTTGGCATATTTGAACCTAGTTAGGGGATATTCTGTTCTGGGCCTCAAGGTTTTTGACGTCTGATTTTCAGAAGTAGATTGTCAGAACTGTCTTTCTTAGCTTGGAAGCTCGGCTGAAACCTGGCCACCATGGGTGACCATGCGGATATGTGAAATACCAGTGTCGTAGCTTCCAGCATAGCAGTAAAAACTTGGCAAGCCAACACAATATAATGAACTGGCCGATGAATGGTGAATAATGGTCGTATATTGTTGTCGGTGTTGTGTGAAATGGAGTAGGTTTTGACTCATAGCTACCCTGTATAGGGTTTCTGAAGCGTGTCTGATGAGTTTGAACCACTGATCTTGTGATTCAAACTGACCTTGAGGTCGAATGTTTATCCTATGATTCCATACCAGGTGGTGTTAAAAACTTCAGTTTAATGAGTCTCTAGTGTGTGTAGCATAGTGGTTACGGATTGAGTTGTGAACCGCAAGGTCAGCAGTTTGAAACTACCAGCTGTTCCATGGTAGAAAGTTGAGGCATTCTGCTCCTCTAAAGATTTACAGCCTCAGAAACCCTATACAGTGTCATTATGAGTCAGAACCGACTCCACGGCATATAACCACCACCATAGCAGAGCCTTAGAGGAAAGGTCTGGCAATACACTTCCCTAAGATTGTTATTGTGAGCTATTGATTTAAAAAAAAGTCTTTGTTGGTTACCTGGGTGAAGGGGGTGGGGATAGCGGAGGGAGGGGACGGTGGAGCACAGGATAGGGATTAGACACAGGATAATTTGTGTGCTGGGGGGATGGGGCAATACACAAGAAGGGGGAGGGGAATGATGGAAAAAACAAGACTGATGGGAGAACATTTAGACAGGTTTGCATGATCTAAGTGGGACAGAGGTAAATAGTGATGTATGGTCAACCTTAGAACAACAGGGCTCTCTAATACAGAGATTGGGGGCCATGATTTTAATGGGTAAAAGAGGGAAAATAATGTTAAGATTCTTTTGAATATTGGTTTCTCTTGCCTACTATTATAAAATAGACACTTGACGGGTAGAGAAAGGAATAGCCAGAAACATCACCAGAGAAAACTT